>NW_007731203.1:166503-167047 GCF_000696425.1 Galeopterus variegatus
AACCAAAAATATAAAAATTTCTAACTGAAATTTCTGACTAAGCACATAAAAAGATCTCCTGACTCATCATCTGAACCTAGGAAAGAATAAAATGTTTTGCACATTTATTTTTCAGGTTTCTTATTCTAACATTTTACAGTAAAATTTGGTGAGTTTAATAAAGTCTTTTTTAATTTAAAAACTATGAGTGGAATAACTTAAGGTTGAAAACTAAGGAAAAAAATAAACTTTAAAACATTTTGGTTAAAGCTTTGCACCAAAATCGAGGCATTATAAATCCATGTCTTAAAATGAGTTGGGGCTTTTATTTTATAAGAGCACTATCCTGTAATGGGGCAGGAAATAAAGCCGCTTCAAGTTAGAACACAAAATGGACAACTTTTGTGTTGTAAAATACGTTAATGGTAACACAGTTTTGCAGCCAACAGCAAAGCATTCTCTCTGTCATTAAAATATTTTAGTGCTTAACATGGCTGTCCAGACTGTAATGCCCACTGACACACTGTAACCTTCGTATATGCTGAAAATGCAAAACACCTTTTGT
>NW_007731204.1:0-9242 GCF_000696425.1 Galeopterus variegatus
ATCTCTAAAAGGATCCCTCTGGCTGTTGCTTATGGAATGAAGTGGGTTAGGGACACAGGAGAGGAAGTGGGGAGACCACTCAACAAGCTATTGAAGGAGTCTAGGTTAGCGACATAGCAGCCAAGACTAGGGTGGAGGGAGTGTGGATGGAAGTAAGTAGACATATGCAAATGGTATCTTGGGCTTAGAATTACAAGCCTTTTGACGGTTGATTGGGAGGAGAGGGAAATGTCAAAGGTGACCTCAAGGTGCTGGCTTGGGCAACTGGNCTTTAATGACAGCTCTTTCGTAACCAGGGTTCATTTTATGAGCTCCATGAGGGCGAGGACTGCCTCTGATGGATTCTTATATCCTTACAGAGCCTAGTCCATGACCTGACCATAGCAAGGGTCAATATAAGTAAGTTGGGTTGAAATTAATAAATTGGACTGAATCCAATTAACTCTCCCAAAGAACCTTTATTATAGGTGTTTATGTTGTGTTCAATCAAACAGGCATTTATTAAGCCCTTCCCGGCAAGACTCTGTGGGAGTTACAAAGAAAAACTCCACTAAAAAAGTGTTTATGGTGCTTTGGCTATTAGAGTATTTATTGTTTTTTTCTAAACCATTGGTGGTAGCTTTCCAAAGGGCAGGGAATTTTTTTTTCTGAGTGCCCACGAGGCAGTCATTACAGGAATTGTCTATATGTCATCTTAGCCAATCTCACCACAATTCTACACGATTGACATTTTAAACCCATTTTACAGCTGGAAAGGTCAAGGTTGGGATGTTTTATGTATTTCATCTAAGGCCACCAGCTAGAGGGTAGAAGATCCGGGATCCAAGCCTGGTTCTGAAGTCCTTCTCACTACACTTGCTCTCTCAGTGACCCCATCTTATTTATCTTTCTGTCCTGAGACCCTAGCACACCACCTTGCACAAGGTAGGTGCAAACTAAATGGTCGATGAATAAAAGAACATGCAGTCACTCAACTCAAATAACTTATTTACAATCTAGCAGCAGAGTCAATACATAAAGGGGCCAAAAAATAAATAGCAATTCGTAAGATATATAACCGTCCAGCACAACAATACAAGAACTGTCATAAGACTGTATAAGATTAATTGCCAAATGAATGATACAGATAAACAAGAGCTGTAGGGTGGAATGATCTGGCAAAGCTCCATGGAGGAAGAAGGATGTTTTTAGTGCAACTTTAATATTTATGAAGTGCCTACTCTGGGCAAAGCCTTGTATGCCAAGATCGACAAAACTCAGTCCAAGCTCTCCAAGTGCTTCAAGTGTAGAGGAGGGAAGACAAGTGGGAAGGTAAATACAAAATGAGGATTTGAAGGCAGAAGGAACTACAGATACACAGGGAAGAAGAGAAGACGGTTGTCTGACCACCTTGTCTTGCTTTTCTTTGCCCGTGGATTCCCAAAGCACTCTAGTAGAGCCTTGCTACTCAGAGTGTGGTCCGAGGACCCGCTGGGCATCAGTCTCATTTGGAAGCTTGCTAGAAATGCAAAATCTTGGAGCCCACCCCAGACCAACTGATTGAGTACCTGCATTTTATCAAAATTTAGAGGCAGTTCATGTGCACTTTAAAGTTTGATAAATGCTGATTTAGGATTCAGTGTACTTATTTAAGCAGCTGGGACATCATATCCTCCGTGCCACCTGTCCAACTCCAAGGCAGTTGCTATCCTCTTGGAGGTGCTTTAGCATAGCATTTAAGGAAGCAGATTCAGGAGTCTTGCTCTTTGTCTTTTCACCATTGTTGGTTGTGATGCATAATTTCTTCTTCTTCGCCTGCACTATATTTCTACACCCAAATCTCTGACTCATTCTCACCCCTGCAGTTCACATGTTGCTCCTAATCCCTCTGTTCCAATAGCCAGATAAATCAGAATTACTCTCACTACTCAGTCTTCTCAAATGTCAAATTCCCTCTGGAGCTCCTGAACGTGTCAAGGAGAAGGAATTGTCTTTGTGGTTAAATATAGATTCTGGCCCTCTTTCCTCCACCCTCGCCCCCATCCCCTTGAGTCAGAATCAGCAGCAAGGGGAGCAGAACAGACAGAATGTTTTGCTTCCTTGGATGGGAACATATTGATCAGGCAGAAAAGAGAAACAAAACAAAAAACAAAAACAGGAGAGAAAGCAAAGCCTATCAGGTCTCAGATGCATCCTGGCCTGGATATAAAAGAGCTGTTTTACCAGGCATGGATTTCACCTTCAGGTACAAAACGTGAGAGAGAAGATCTGAGAAACCAACGCAAGCACAGAGTACTTGGCATTTCCAAAACGGGATGTATTAGCTGTGATGACTGAAAGTTGACCTAATGATTTTCCAAAACAATTTTAATACAAGGGGAGAATGGTCTGGCCAGATTAAAAGTTAGAGCAGCTCACCATAAATGGAGTGGTGAAAAAATGGGGCTGCTGCCAAATGAAGAGACAGGGAAATGAATGGAAAAGGTGACGGCGAGTGTCTCAGAAAGCTCTCTCTGTATTCTGCAGATGCTTTCTGGAGATGATCTCATTTAATTCCCACAATAAGCACTGTGAGGAAGTGTTATGAATCTCATTTCACAGCTAGGTAAGTTGAGGCTGAAAGAGATAGAAAACTTGCCCACTATCAATATATTCATACATACATGTATGGTTGATCCTCATTCACAGATCTGTATTTGTGAATTCCCCTAGTACCTAGAATTTATTTGAAACCCCAAGTCAATACTCATGGTGTTGTTTCAGTCATTCGCAGTCATGTGCAGAGGGGAAAAAATTTGAGCTGCCTGATGTGCACGTTCTCAGCCAAGGTTCAACAAGGCAACACTGTCTTCTTGTTTTTCAAGTTTCATACTGTAAATGAATGCCCTTTGTGCCATCTATTTACCGCCACATTTTTTACATTTTGATGCTTTTTGGGGTGATTTTGCTGTTTAAAATGGCATCCAAGCATAGTGTTTAAGTGCTGTCTAGAGTCCCTTAATGCAGGAAGGCTTTGATGAGCCCTATGGAGAAAACTTCTGTGCTAGGTAAGCTTCATTTAGGCATGAGTTATAGCACTGTTGGCTGTGAATTCAATGTCAATGAATCAACACTATAGTAAATAAAGTGTCTTTGAACAAAAATACAGAAAAACGAGGTTTTGTGTTGATTGGTTTATAAAAATGTCATAACCCATTGGCTTGCACAAACCCAACCCCATCTTTCCTCTAGGAGCAATGGTTTAGTATTCACTAATTTAATGTTTGTGGTAATTTTATAGAACAGAACTACTATGAATAATGAGTATCAACTGTATTTTTTAAAATTTCTGATAAAATTATTTATATGCATAGACATATACACACATACACACATGCATACATATACTCATATACATATTTATCCTCAGGGAGACTACTGGGGCAGAAGACTTTCAAAACTCATTTAAGATGGGAAGTAAGACTTGCTAAGCTGCCTGCTAAGAAGGGAAGGTCTGAGTCAGCATCAGCCTTTGCTTGGCGGGATGAGGTGCACCAGTGTGGGGCAAGATGTGAACCACAGCTCTAGCAGTCCTTTCTCTTTGTCCTTTCCTTCATCAGTTTCTCCCCTAAATATGGTTGATCATGTGTTTTTAAAGCATTAGACTACATGAACCATGAGTCTGCCCTGGGTGCCCATGTGTCTGTCAGACACCATTTCCACAGCCATGGTTGGAAACTAAGGTCCACACACTACAGGGTCTTACTCTTTCCCCTGCATCTCCACACATCTTTCTATTTCTTGAGCTCTAGAACTTTGGGAAGTAAGAGGAAAGATGCTCTTGTCCTTCTGTTGAGCCCAATCACTTCCCTCCTACTTTTATCAGCATTTACCTTTTCTCCAGATCATCCTAAAGCAAAAACTAAAACACTCAGGAGCCCATTGATAGAGTATGGATGTGTTGTTCCCCCAAAACTCATGTGGAAATCTGATCCCCAACATGGCTGCATTGGGAGCTGCTTGAATCATAGAAGTGGATCACCTATGAATAGATTAATGCACTCCCTGGGGTGTGGGGTTAGTGAGTGAGTTCTTGTTCTATTAGTTCCTGTGAGAGCTGTTTGTTTAAAAGACCTTGGCACCTCCCCCCTCTCTCTCTTGCTTCCTCTCTGCCATGTGATCTGCTTATACCCACAGGCTGCCTGCTGCTTTCCACCATGAATAGAAGCAGCCTGAGGCCCACGCCAGGTGCAGCTGTCCTGGAATTGTGAGCCAAATGAACCTCTCTTCTTTATAAATTGCCCAGTTTAAGGTATTCTGTTATAGCAACACAAAAAATGCATTAATACACCCATTTATCTTTCAGTAGTGGTGGATTTTTTTCTAAGAGCCGAAAATTGTCCTACAAGTTGAATGCCATACGACTACTCCAACTGCTTTTACATCTCTTATAACAAAGTGTATTTTATATTTTTGCCCTTTCTCCTTTCCCTAATTTTACTACACTCATCTCAGCTCTGGTCACTTCTCCAGATCTGTTTTTCCTTTATAATGTATTTTCACTTGGTTTCTATTTACTTCTCAACTCAACATGTTCTTCCACCCCAACCATCTTATTCAACACATGTCAAGATCAGTGGGCACCTTTTATTCTTATTTTATTCTATCTCTCTTTAGCCTTTGACACCATTGACTATGCCCTTATTTTTGAGGCTTTGTGGAATAAGTAAATGAAAATTAGAATCAAAGAGCATTAGTGCAAAAAGACCCCAGAGCCCATCAGACCAAACCACTCAGTTTGTGGGGGAGAGGAAGAAATTACTTGCCAAAAATCACAGCTCCAGCTGGTGTAGGAGGCCCCACACTGGCTCCACTGTAGCATCTGGTATCTTAGCCTACAGCTCCTGGTTCCAAGCTGGTCTCCCATCCAGACATTATACAGGTCTGACCCTGGCCAACTCCGTGACTGGCTGAGCTAGAGTATGCTCAAGGTGATAGATCTATCTTTTCTGTCACTTCACCCTCCTCTGCCTCCCAAGGGCCTCCACCCCTCAGGCTGGCCTTTTGCTGATCATGACACCAGAGAATCAATACCAAGAAGAGAAGAAGATTGAAAGTGCCAGGCAGAATCCTTGAAAATGCCATGCTGTGCTGATAAAGGTAAACTGATCAGAACTTTACTGTCCAGATTTAAAGACTTTTGGATGTGACAGAGTGAAACAGTTACTAAGCTGTAAAAAAAAAAAAAAGGCATTTTGAGTATTTTCTTCTTAAACCTGTGCATTGTCATCTGTACAGAGATATCCTAGTCAAGTATCTATGTCTGCCTGTAATATTTATCATGGGTCTTTGCACAGAAGGCCCATTCTATACACTGTGTAGGTAAAAAGAAAGCCCTTTGGAAGAAAACAGGGAGGAAGAAAGGGGACAGGTCAATTCAAGTAATACCCAAATGTGGCTGCCTCTGTAGGGGTGGGGCATTTAATTCAGGGAAAATTCCTTCTCCTTATAAGCAACAACCAAGGAGTCCTGGACTCCAGCTTCCACTTCCTAAGACTCCTCTTTGTCCTCTTTGTTGCGGGGAGGACATCGCATGCTGATGGAAAGCTGGGGTGGAGCCCATTATATTGCATACATCGTACCATGGGATCTAATCCAGCGTGATGAGCAGCTCAAAACTCTGACAGGGCGCAGCTACAAAGGACATACAAGATGTGCCTTTGTTTCTGCAAACTTACAAAGTGCCCTCAAGATTTAGAAGGAGCAACCAAATTAAAAATTTCCTTCTTTTTCTATCTCACCAATCTTTTAGTAATAGATGTTAAATATTATAACAGTCTAATCCCTGTTGTCCTTAAGATTTTTTCTTTTTAATTTAATTTTTATAGGGCAGCCAAGAGCTAGATTGTCTTTATTAAATTGAAAAAGATAAGGCATATGGAAAATGCTTTGCAAATTGTAAAACCATACAAAGGTTAGTCATTATTATTGTCATTTATTAACCAATGCTGATTCTCATTAGGAAGAGTTGGGCAAATCTGTCTCCCATTTAGCCACCCTCAGCATTATGCGCTATGGAGCAAGTCTGGAAGAGAAAGAAAGCGATACACTATTCATATGCTACCTGATAGGAGAAAAAAAAGGACCTCTACTTAAAGATTCACTCATTCATTCAGCAAATATTTATTGAGTGGTATACAGCGGTGAGGTAAATACTTCCTGCCTTCAAAGACCTTAGCATTATATAGGAAGAAAGAGCTTTTTAAAAAAAAATTAAACAAAATTATGATGACAGAATGTGTTCAATACTATGAAAAGAAAGAACAGGGTGTCAGGAGGGAACATAACAGTAGGCCTTAATTAGATGGGAAGAGGGCTCAAAGCCTAGTCCAGTGCCTAACACTAGTATATGTCCTAGATATGTAAGTGACATTTAAGCTGAAAACTGAAGGATGACCAGGAATTAGCCAGGAAAAGGGCTTGGAGCCCTTAAAAAACTGAAAAAGGCCAGAAGGTGAGTAAGTAAGGAGGTGACACGGTGACATGAGGGACAGAGGCGGCAGGTGGCGGCTTCTACAGAACATTGTAGGACATGGGAATGGGTTTTTGTTCCAGCTGGATGGCTAGCCTGTGAAGCCTTAGCCCAGGAGTAACTTCATCTGACATCATCTCTAAAAGGATCCCTCTGGCTGTTGCTTATGGAATGAAGTGGGTTAGGGACACAGGAGCGGAAGTACGGAGACCACTCATCAAACTACCGGAGGAGTCTAGGTTAGTGACAATAGCAGCCGAGACTAGGGTGGAGGGAGTGTGGATGGAAGTAAGTAGACATATGCAAACGATATCTTGGGCTTAGAATTACAAGCCTTTTGACAGTTGATTGGGAGGAGAGGGAAATGTCAAAGGTGACCTCAAGGTGCTGGCTTGGGCAACTGGGTGGATGAACATAGAACACTTGAGTAGTGCGGGGTGGGTAGTGATCATAGTTTTAATTTGAGAATAAAAATATCCTGGTGGGGATGGGAGTAGCACGTCAGGTCTAGAAAGCATGAGATGTGTAAGACGCAGCACCATAACACCAAACCCCTTTCTCTCTGTGATCGGTGTTTATCAACACATGTCTTTCAAGAGTGCCTTGCATCGAATATGGTCTGTGAACTGTAGATAGACAGTACAGCATGGCACAGAGCTCTTTTCCAGGATCAAAGAGGCTGGAAAGGAAGAAGCAGCCTTTTTATTCATAGGGGTATGATTTTGTGATTCCCAGCTAGGCAGTACTGTCATATCAACTAAGCCATGATCAGTTGCTTTCTTTCCTTATCGTTCCTTCAAGACATTTCTCTCTTCACTACTCTTTTATCTCTTCTGATAATGTTTTGGAGACCACCTCAATTATGTGATAATGATCGTTTTTTAAAAATTGTGGTAAAATACGCATAACATAAGATTTTTCATCTTAGTCATTTTCAATTGTACGGGTCAGTGGCATTAAGTACATTTCCATTGTTGTGCTATCATCACCATCTAACTCCAGACCTCTTTTCATCTTGCAAAACTGAAACTCTGTGCCCATTAAACAATAACTTCCCATTTCCTCCTCCCCAATAATAGTCTTTTAAACTTAGATTTAACACCTTTAATTGCTTTATAAAGAAAGATCTTCTGCCATGGATGGAGGCAAATTAGGCAGTAGGCAGAAGAGAGAAGAGCCAGCTGGATTTCCTGATGAGCATCGTTTTCCCTGGGGACCCGTCCTCCTGAAGCAGGTGCAACAGAGTGACAGAACCCCAAATGAGCACTGAAACCTGGAGGGCCAGACACCACCTTCTTGTACAGTTTTCTCTGACCACCAAGAGACTCCTGATTGTGCCTTCCTAACTAAACCCTGGGTAATTCTGGGTGTTTTGTTTTAACAGCTTTATTGAGATATAATTCACACAAAATATAATTCACCAACTTAAATTGCACAGTTAAGTGGTTTTAGGATAGCTATAGAGCTTGTAGCCATCACCCCAATCAATTTTAGAACATTTTCATTACCCCCAAAAGAAACCCTGTACCCATTAGTTGTTCAATCCCCATCCTCTCCCCCACCCCATCTGCTCCCTGCTCAGCCTCAGGCAACAACTAATCTACTTTCATTACAAGTTTGCCTATTCTGGACACTTCATAAAAATGGAATCACACATATGTTTTCTTTTGTGACTAAGTATTTTGCTTTAATAGAAAAATGCATTGCCTTTTGCTAGTAGGATTTCCCTTATTAAGCAGCAAAAAACACCAGCACTGGCCCCAAGTCCCAGGCAGGTGAGCTGGAAGAATTGCAGTGTTATGGAGGCTGCCACAAAGCTCCCCTGGCCTCAGGCTCCCCTGGGGCAAAGGGATCAGGGTTTCAGAGCTCCCTATGGCATCACTTTCTTAAAACAAAAGGGCAGTTTCTTCTGGCCCTGGGAGATTCCCTGGGGCTAAGTGTTCCTGGTGATGGGGAAGCCTCTGGCCTACAAGTGTTTTAGGTCACAATTCTCTACCCTTTCTATAGAGGGAGGTGGAAGAGGGACTTAGGTTGAAGCTGAGAAATAGGGATTGAGGCAGGGCCAGGGGACGAGACACCCTTTCATATGTCTTATGTTGGAACCATCAGGAAGATTTCCCCTAAAAATAGTCCCTTGCCAGCATGATTGCCATTTTTCCAAATAGCAATTCTTTCCTTTGGGCAAATTATAAAATCTCCCTCTGTGTGTTCAGTGCTTTAGTTTACCAAGTACTTGGGCACACATTGCCTTTGCAATATCTTTCATTCTATCAGTTTTGATAGAGCACTATCCATCCGTTTCCTTGTAACAAGGTTGCTGAAGACAAGGTGCTATGCCTCTCCTGTGCTTCTGGACCACTTTATACTTATTCTGCTATAGCACTTATGGCCTTATATTATTGCTATTTGTTTATGCAATCTCATGGCCCCTTTAGACCGCGAGCTGCTACAGAGCACAGGCCTCTGGACCCAGCGTGCTGCAGGACACATAGTAGGCAGTCAGTAAAGGATGCTAGTGCTCATGGTAACCCCATTTTATAGGAAGAAGATAGGACTTGAAGATATAAAGTGACTTCTCAATGGCCTCTATTCAATAAGGCACTTGAACCCAAGTCCTGTAACTCTAGACCCAGGGCTCTTTTTACTTTGCACTGGCACTTATTCACATCTGCATAGTTGTTTGCAGTTTACAAAGGGCAAGTAAACTTCATAGTAGCCTTGTAAGGTAGGTACGATATTTTAGAACTTAACA
>NW_007731204.1:10418-11602 GCF_000696425.1 Galeopterus variegatus
GCCCCAGCGTCTTTCTCTCTCTGTCCACTCTTGCTCACAGTTCCTCAGGAGAGAACATTTTGCAAGTTCGTGCACTCCCTTGAGGCTGGGTAAGTGAGTTTCCAGATCAGTTTCACTTTGATGTGCCAACACTTGTCTGCATATGTCTCCTTTTGCAATGTTTGGAAAACGAGGGCCTGGAAGATGAAGTATTACCTCTTGCCTTGGCCACACTTGGAATGAATAGCCCAGTCACTGTGCATTCATTTGGTGTTTATGGGTATATCATATGTAGTTCTGTCTACATTCCCTACCCATTATAATGCAGTTACTGTAGGTAATGCTCTCCTAGTGCAATATGTTATCACCATTTTAACAACCTGACATACGATCGGCTCATATTATCACTTAAATGAATCCATTAAGCAGCTTGAGGCTTCCAGGAGTCGGATGTGAGAGCATCAAATGGGCAAACTTGTGTCACTTCCAATGCAGCTGGCCTCATCAGCTGGAGGGGAGGCTCAGGTCTACCTAGGGGTCATCCAGCCAGCTCACCTAGTCGCCCGGTCACCCAATTGCCCAGTCACCAAGGACTTATGAAACTGTTCTCTGTAGAGGATAAGTCAGACCCCAGGCCCTGAGCAAAGAGGGAAACTCCGGTCTTATTACACCGTTCTTTAATGTAGAGAAGAAATGTTGGTGCCTAAGAGCAAAGCAATGAGATGTAATCAAATTCACAACTGTGGCTAGAGCTAAGTAGTTTAAGTTTGAGGAAGAAACAAACTATACAGAGGCCTGAGATTGCACCCGAAATTACCAGCTGCCTGTAGGCTTTGATTTGAAGGATAGATAATAAGTATCAACTAACATTTGCAAATGGTACTAGTTTACAAACCCTTACCATTTATACTATTTTATTTGATCCTCAAAAGCACCCGGTAAAAACACTATTATTAGCCCCATACTACAGATGAAGAAAGGGAGATTTTCATCAAGTCAGTCTCGTAGGATTGGGATGAGGGGTAAACGAAACAATGCATGTGTAATCCTAGCATTTGGTAAGCTCTTGTCCTTATATTACTTTCTATTACACTGGGATATTCCTCAATGGCAAGAAATGTCTGTCCAAAATTATTTCTCCATCTGCCTGCAACTTAATCCCTAAATTTCACCATCAAATCAGCAGTCCAGTTCCAACTGGATCC
>NW_007731204.1:12101-27754 GCF_000696425.1 Galeopterus variegatus
TGCCTGCAACTTAATCCCTAAATTTCACCATCAAATCAGCAGTCCAGTTCCAACTGGATCCATGAAATGGGTTCTTTGTGGGAATCTGGGCCTCTAAGTCCGTTTTTATAAGTTGATCAGAGTTAAGAGGAACCAATAACTTAGAACTAAATATGCTTAAGTAATTAAATTTCAGGATTCATGGAGTTTCACCTACCACAAACTAGCAAACAAGTTTTAGAAGAGGTCCCCTCAGACCAGAAGACAGTAGGAAGCCCCAACAGTCTGCGAGGTCTGGATCAGGGGAGGTTTTGAATTGTAAAATTAAGCAATGGAAAATTGCCTTCAGTTGGGACAGGATAGGCTTCCAGAACAATCTTCTAGGGGTCTGGAGATAAGACAGAGAGTGAAGATCACATGGCTAAAAGGGAAAGAGGACAGAGGGGTGGCTTGAAGCAGGTCGTCCTAAGAGAGGAAAGCCACAGAGGACACAGGGGCTCATGTGGGGGCAGAAACCTACCCCCTATAAACTGTAAACCCAGTGCCACCTGGGTCTTCAGTCTGCAGAGTCGTGGATAACTGCCTTCAATCCTCCAGGACAGAGGTTGATTTCCTTATGGTGCTCTTTGCATTCTGGAAAGTTATTCTTGGTTTTATCTTTTACTTGGAGCTCAATGTCACCTTTTTTGTGTGTGTGTCTTTCTCTTTCTAAAAAACTTTTATTGAAGATTTTTGGGGTCCTACTGGGGGGCTGGAGTGGGGTCACAGTTCAGAGCGGCTCCTCCTCTACTTTCTCTGCTTCCTCTTTCTCTCACCACTGACCCCACATGTCCTTTGCCTACTTCCTTCAGAAAGCCACAGACTCAATCTGTGACCCTCTCCATGGCACAGGGACCTATCTGCTTCTCTCCTGGGAGCAGCCCTGTCAGGCCAGTTTACCTTTTGTGGCCCTAAATTGTTCCCAACCTTTGCCACCCCTGTCTGGGGGAGTTCTGGTGGGTTTACTTTCTGCACCTCACTTCAGCCATTCTTATGTGCTTTTTAAATTTCCTTCTGTATCTCCATATTTCTTATAAGGCCAGTGGGGAGAAAAGAGGACAGCCATAGGAAGTTAAAGGGCACTACAGCAAACTATATCTATTTTACAGTCATGTCCTGACACTAATAAGCTGTAAATGGCATTCACCTGCCGACAAATAGCCTGGGAGCACTAAACTAGGGATGCAGACTTAACTTCTAGCAGAAGTGAGAAGCAAAACACTTAAAAACCAGCATGGCAGAAAGTCCTTTGTCAGCCATAGGCTCCTGGAGGTCACAGGGTACAAGCTTTTTCCTCCAGACACTTCTGTCCTATGTTCTGTTTATATTATAGTGGGACAGCCTGGGAAAAACACATTCAGTGCTTAGCCCTATATTTGGAGGCACTCTGGTAAGCCCCACACAACCAGGGACCTTCTGTGAAAGGGAAACATTCCCAGCTCACTGGAACAGGTTTGCTGTAAAGAAGTCTGGAAGGGATTTTGCCCCCTCTGTGGTTAATGGGGTAAAAAAGGGCACTTCCTCAGCTCCGCAGCCTGTGCCATCACATAAATTGAAACAGACAGAATTACCATTGATACAAATTAAAAACAAATAAAAAGGGTACACAGAGCTGATTCTGAGAGTTCAAACTCCATTACCAGCTGATTTACTGAGCAGTGACCTGTGATTGTTGTGGGGAGAGGGGAGGGGTGCGGAGCCTCTGTGAATCCCATCAACCCCATTGCCTCCTGGCACACCGGTCAATAAGCTATTTAATTTAATGGGAAACAGTATTGACGAGCCAGAGAATGCAACTCACAAAAGATGCAGCTGCAAGGAGCAGATAAAGTCTTCAATCTGGCCTCACTCTCGGGGTGTCCACCCCTTAGCTTCTCCTCTGTCGGAATCAGAAGAGGGCCCCATGGGATTTGGGGGTGTTGGGGTCACGAGGGGATAGTGCTTAGGAGGGATTACCAACACCAAAAGGTGGATTGAAGCAGAGATTGGTAAGGAAATGGAAAGCACATCTTTTAAACTGAAGGCTATGCTGTAAATGACCTTTCAGAGTGAAGGGGCCAGAAATGGAGAGACCGGTAATTCCTGAGGGAAACCCATCAGCCGCATCCCAGGAGGAGAACAAGCCCATCTGTTGTTTTACTCTTTTTTATGGGATCAGATCAGGACTGCAGTGCTCCCAGAACCAGAGCACTCTTTGCCCACCACAGTACTGAAGCTGGGTAAACCGAGGTTGCACATACCATTGCGGCTGCAGTGGGGAAGGCAGGGGAGAATTTTATAAATGAATCAGATGCATAGAAAACCAGAGCTAGATGGGGCCCAGGACAGGATCTAGTGCATCTGGCTCAAGTCGCAATACAGAGGCTGCCCATTGGCCATGGATTGGGGTGTTGGGCCCGTGGGAAGGGGAGACGCCGTGATTGACTTCTTCAACCCACAGTTCTAGCACCTGGAACCTGGCAGTCCATGGTCCTTGAGTGGGCACCTGGATGCCTGAGTAGGTCTTCAGTGGCCTGGCAAGTATGCCTGTGCCCCATGGAGTGCAGCAGAAGGTAGCAAACAAAAGCCACCACAACAGGCCAAGAGAGAGAGGCTGTGGAAGGAAGGAAAAAGCTTTCTATTTCAGTGCCCCAAGTGGCACTTTTTCCTGCTTTTTGAACAAGCTGCTTGCATTTTTATTTTGCACTGGGCCCCTGTATTAGTTTTCTGGAGCTGCCATAACAAAATACCATGGACTGGGTGGCTCAAAGAACAGAAATTTTATTTGCCACAGTTCTGGAGTCTGCGAGTCCAAAATCAAGGTGGGAACAGGGTTGTTTCTTCTGGGGCCTCTCTCCTTGGCTTGCAGATGGCCACCTTCTCGCTTTGTGCTCCCATGCCATTTTCTCTGTGGAAGTGCTCATTCCTGGTGTCTTTTGTTTATTCGAATTTTCTCTACCTCTAAGGACACAAGTCATCTTGGATTAGGGCCCACACTAATGGCCCCATTTTAACTTAATCCCTTCTTTGGAAGCCCTGTCTCTAGATACAGTTACATTCTGAGGCACTCGGGGGTTAGGATTTCAACATATGAATTTGGGGTGGACACAATTCATCTCACAACTGACCCTCAAATTTTGTAGCTGGTGTTGTATAGAAGTAGGGAAAAAAGATTCTATTCTTATACAGCTTACTTTCATGAACAAGAGCTAGGTAGTTAAATAGTAAGTACACGTGGCGATAGGCGCTATGAAGAAGAGTGACACTGGGTAAAAGGGACCAAGAGAATGGAATAGGAAAAGCATTTGCTATTTTATGTAAGATGACCAAGAAAAACTTCTCCAATAAGCAACCTTTGAACAGAGACCTGAAGAAAGTCGGAAAATGAGCCAGATGTATATCTAGATGGGGAAAAAAAATTATTAGAATAGTATCTGGCAGATAGTGAGTGCTATAGGAAGGTTTTCCAGCAGCGACAATGACAACATAGTTTTTATTTTTCTGTGCCTGTTCCACTGCAAGTAATGGAGACCTACTCCTCGGTTTTTGGACAGTTCTGAGACTGACCAAGTTCAAGGATGCTTCCTCTTGCCAGCAAGTGAAGTCTGCAATCACTCTTTTTGCTGTGGGCTCACTATATGGTGTTCCCAGAGTGACTAAGCTCCAGGTACCAGCTGTGTCACATGCTACTGCCCATGAATCCCTTACTGAATGGATTCCATATATACAATGAAGGTGCCTAGACCCCAGATTCCTCTCGGACATTCCATTTCCCAAGCATACCTGGAGTTCAGCCCTCCACCCCAGGCTCTTTGCTTAGGGCCTAGCTCTAGTCAGTTCCTTCTAATACTCATTAGGTTCTTTTCTCTAGAGCAGTGGTTCTCAACTGGGGGATAATTTCCCCTCCCCCCAAGGAACACTGGTAATGTCTAGACCCATTTTTTGGCTGTCACATCTTGGGGAGGGGGTGTTACTGGCATCTAGTGGGTAGAAGCCAAGGTTGCTTCATCTTACAATGCCGAGGACAGCTCTCCCAACCAGGAATTATCCCACCCAAAGTGTCAATAGTGCTGAGATTGAGAAAACTACTCTAGAGGATAAATAATACAGAATAAAAATGATGCACCAAATACAAAGCAGAATCAGGGGAGGGAGCCACATACATCAAAGCGTTTCCTTAGTGTGGGATCTATCTGCCTCCTTATCACTCCAATTGCTCTCCCCATGACCTGGGACAGTGGCTGGAGGTCTCCTGTTAACAGATGGACCACCAGAAGCTTCAACCCAGGCCTTGAATAGTGCTCATGGTCTACAGTCCTACTGCTCTATGCACATGTTTCACTGGGCAGATAGATTGACATGGCTCCAAATGGGCTTGAATTCACAGATCCCTTTGCAGACTGAATTCTGCAGTACCCACTTCTCCCCAAGGGGGCAGACTGACAGCTGGGCACTGGCCACCCAAGATCAGCTTCAGCCCCAGCTTCCCATCCTCCTCAGATGTCTTACTGCTGAGTCCACCCTGGGGTGACAGGAGTCTGGAACTAAACAGGTCAGCTATGTCTTTCTATACTACAGTCAGATCCAAGTTCCTCCTAAGAAAGAGTGGTTCAGCCCCAGCTTCCCATCCTCCTCAGATGTCTTACTGCTGAGTCCACCCTGGGGTGACAGAAGTCTGCTAGTAAACAGGTCAGCTATGTCTTTCTATACTACAGTCAGATCCAAGTTCCTCCTAAGAAAGAGTGGGAGGCCTGACTTAACATAGCAATTGTGGCACGGAATCTATCATCACACCACTTTCTGCTATACGAACTCCTCTTCCACTCCCCCAAGGGATGGAGAATCTTCCCTCTAAATACCCTCACTAATAGAGCACTCACCATTATTCCTTATGTCAAATCAACCTTCCTCCTTAGGCATGAAAGGTGCATCTGTCCCTGACTCTGCCCTTGAGTGGCCCCCTGTGAGTTGGGGGTGGGAGTGAAATGGTGGAGCATGTCCCAGTTCTTAGGTTACAGAATAATGACGTAGGACCTTAGGCATGAAAGGTGCATCTGTCCCTGACTCTGCCCTTGAGTGGCCCCCTGTGAGTTGGAGGTGGGAGTGAAATGGTGGAGCATGTCCCAGTTCTTAGGTTACAGAATAATGACGTAGGAACTTGTCAGCCTCAATAGCATCTGAGAGTTTTTGTGGTTCCCCCAAGGTATGTTCCAACCACCTGAAGACATCCTTCAGACACATTTCTATGGCAACAGACAGAATCTCATTTGTATTCTGAATGTCACTAGAAGGAACCAGTAAAGTAGTGTCTCTTAAAGATGTAGGGTGGAAGATGACATTGGAGGAGGGGGGATGTGTGGCCAGTTTGAGAATTTCTATAGAATTTCTCCCCAAAAGGCAGAGGTGAATGAAACGGAGAGAGCTTACAGCTGCTAAATATAAAACAACAAGTGGGAGAGAGGAGGAGATGGGCAGCAGAAGGTGGGGTGTTTGGGGGTGGGGCTGCACCCTACTCTCTGGCTCATCCTTCTTCTCACCCTCATCCAGAAATGGACTGTTGCTTCTCAGAAAAGGTTAAAGAATTGGCATGAATTTAATTGTGGTAGCAAAGAAAGAGCAAGGGAGAGATTACGTAACATTCTTCCAATCTTGAAAAATTCAGTGCCAGGGGACAAAAACCACTGACTTGGAGTGAAGAGACATAGATTCAAGCTCCATCACTACGGCTTTTGGCCATCTGATCCTGGCCAGTGATGGGACCTCTATAAACCATGGTTTTTCCACAATAAAAATATAATAACCACTCTGCCTCCACCAGAGTCCATTTCGAGAACTGAATGAGATAATAATTGTGAATATGTTTTGTAAATGGTAAAACATTAAACTAGCATTTCCCATAATGTTCTCCATACAACATTAATTCCATGGGATGTTAGTAAGATTCTTAAGTCAGAAAAACAACAATAAAGTTTAAGGGTGGTGGTTGTTTTTTTTAATTGTGGGATTTGTGAATATCTTTCCAGTACTAAACTGACTGTGGAATCTTTTATTGCATGACTGTTTTTAGAGCACACTTGGGGAACTATTTCTCTGCAGACATATAAGAAATTATTCATACTGTTCTTGGCTGTCGTATGAATGATAGTTATGTGCAAAAGCAGAAAAGGTCAAGAGAATGAGGCCTTAGAACTCGTTGTTCCACAGGTGAGTCCAATGCACATCAAAGCTTGAGGACCCCTCACTTTTTAGAAAGTGCAGACCACGTGTTATGGATTGAATTGTATCCCCACAAAAAAAAAAATATGTTGAAGCCCTGACTCCCAGTACCTCAGAATGTGACTTTATTTGGAAATAGTTCCCTTTACAGAGGTAATCAATTTAAAATGAGGTAATTAGGGTGGACCCTAATCCAATAGAATTGGTGTCCTTATAAAAAGGGGGAATTTGAACACAGAGACAGGAGGATGCCCTGTGAAGATGAAGCAGAGATCTAGGTGATACATCTATTAGCCAAGGAATGCCAACAATTGCCAGTAAACCACCCGAAGCTGATTAGAGGCATTGAACAGATTCTCCCTCACAGTCCTCGGAAGCAACCAACTCTGCTGACAACTTGATCTTGCACTTCTAGCCTTCAAAACTGTGAGACAATGAATTTCTGTGTTACAGCCATCCAGGTTGTGGCACACTGTATGGCGGCCGTAGGAATTAGTAGATCACAGCTCCTGTGAAGAACCTTGCAGCATCGGGTTCCACGAGGGCCTGATCCATGGCTGGAACTGAGCCAACTGCTGATGTGAGAGCTGGGTTCTATTTAATAAGGTCATAATACAACTTGCTGAGATTCCTCATGCTTGCACATTTTCCCTCTTGAACTCAAAGCAAATCGTGTTTGAAACTAAGCCACTCTAAAGATGAGCTGCATTCACGGGGAAAACACTTGTCCCCAAGCAGAGGAGGATAAAAGGGATGGCATACATTTGTAATGGTTGAGATATCCAATTGTCTTCCACAGATATACCCGCCCAAACCATGGCAGGCACATGGGCCAGATGTGTCATCAGCAGGAACACTCTGCTGGGTCTAGTCTTAAAATGTGGTCATGGTGTCCAGCAACTGGCACAGAAACGCCAGGACAACACAGTGGTTGGGTCTGAGTGGCTTCTCATAGGGTTCCACATAAAACCCAAACTGGGGTTTTTTTGGGGGGGAGGGAGAGGCAGGGCGGCTGGTACAAGGATCTGAACCCCTGACTTTGGTTTTATAACATCACATGCTAACCAGCCAAACTGAGCTAACCAGCCAACCCCTCCTAACCGGTTTTAACCAATCAGTCTTCCAAGAATTACAAGGGTTATTACAAGAGCTGTTTGACAAGGCATTTTTTAAAAATTCTTTTATTCTAAGATTACCAATCCTTAAATATAGTGAAACAACATACTGATACTTTTTCTCTATGACTTCTGACAGGATCAAATATTTGTCCTCTATTGGAACACGTTTTCAGTGCCAGCAGTATGAATTCAGAATTCTTAAATTGCATTTCCTGGCTTTTTATTTCAGAGAATGTCATTAGAACTCTGCTATTTCCCCCCAAATTATGCCATATTATGTTGAGCAAAGTCACTTTTTTTTGTAAACTCTGGCAAGTGGAAAAATAATGTGGACAGAATAACAGCTATGTTTTGCCGATACTTCCAGAATCTCCAAGCTAAATTAAATATCCGATCTCAATTGTTATTAGAATTTTTGCTTCCTCTACTTTTTTTGAGTGTTTAATTTTGGTTTTCTGTTTCTATTTTTAAAGGGCTTATTTTATCATCAGCTCTCCAAAGTCTACTTTAGATCTCTTTCCTGGGCTCCAAACCCCAAATATCCAGGTGTCCAGTACATATCTTTGCCTGGATATCCCATAAAAACTCAAGCTCAAGGCCACATTCAAAATCATGCTTTTAATTTTTCTTTAAAACAGACAAATCCTCCTATGTTTTCATCTTAGTGAACATCACCACCATTCAGTTTCCCAAGCCACATATTTGGGAGAACTTCAAACACTGCCTTCTCGTTAACTACGCACACTCAATCCACCATCATTGTATTGACCTTGACTCTTCTATTTCTTAAATCAGTTTCTCACTGTCCATGTTCAGGTCTTGCTGGATTGCTGCAAATTCTAATAAGTTTCCCTTCCTCCGTCCAATCTATTTTTTTGAAAAAAATTAAACCCATGATGTCACTCACTACTTAAAGTCCTTCACCGGCTTGTTCTGATGGTGAGGGCGCTCACTGTCCATGTTCAGGTCTTGCTGGATTGCTGCAAATTCTAATAAGTTTCCCTTCCTCCATCCAATCTATTTTTTTGAAAAAAATTAAACCCATGATGTCACTCACTACTTAAAGTCCTTCACAGGCTTGTTGTGATGGTGAGGGCACTTGTTCTGATGGTGAGGGCGGATTTAGGTCTTCTTAGCAAGGTCCACATGCTCAACTCTGCATCTCAGGATGCTCTGTGTGCTTCACATGCTCACCTCCACAGGTTTCGTCTTTCCCTTTGCTTTAGATTGTAATTTATGTTCCAGACATTTTGAATTACCTTCGATTTCACAATAGAAATCAATCTTAAATATATACAATCTCTGAGTCTCCTTCTTCTGGGTCAGTAGCACTACCATTAAATATTTCAACAACTCTGACTCAACCAGAAATAATCATTGTCTCCCCAAAATAAAGTGTCAGAGGAAAAATAAACTGCAGGCCTTTGAACTTGCTATTTTCTGTTCCTTGAATGGCATTTTCAAACCCAATACACCTGAATAAATTCCTCATTGTTCTTGGAGACTCAGCTCAGGCATCGCTTCTTCCTCCGAAATGGTTTTGCTGTTTCTTGCCTCTCCTTAAGACTTGTGTAGCTGTCTTGCCTGTGTACTTTCAATGTATCTTATACGTGGTTCTACTATATCTCATCACAATGTATTGTAAGTGTATGTTACCTTGTCTGCATCCACCATGACCACCATCACTATGTTTTAACTTCCTTGAAACCAAGAACTGTTTTTATCAATTCTATCACCAGAATCTAAATAGTGACTATAACACAGGTGAATTCAGTAGAAAGTTTGTCCAGGAAATGAATAAATAAGAGCATTTCTAGAAATATATGAGTTATAATAAGTGAACAAAATATAATAGCCTTTAAAATATAAGGCCTGCTGTACTTAGGTACAGCAGGTCACAATTACTGCTAGCCTACTTTATTGTAAAGTAGTTTGTGGCTATGAATATATGTACAGCCACCTATGTAAATCACATGTAATTAACCAAACTTTGTTTTTTGATTTTTTTTTAATAACAAAGCTTCAGGATGTACATATTCATGGACTACAGAGTTGTGGTCTCTGTCTCTGAAGAGCTTATATCTCTATCCAAGATAAGACTCTGTTTTACAGATAACAAAAGTGAGACCCTGAGAGAATAACTTTAACTTTGACAAGGTCACTCAGAATAAGTGGTAAGATCAGGATTCAGATTTGGGCCTCTGGCTCCAGATTCACACTACTTTCCTTTTGTATTGACTATGATATATTAAAGGGAAATCTAAAAGTAACATCCACTTTAGCTCAATATTTTACTATATGAAGGCTATAGGAGGCCCAAGACGTAGATGGAAAAGATATCATGGAAGAGCTAATATTACAGTTGGCCTGAAAGAATTGGCTGTCCATAAAAAATATAAATAAAAAAGGAAGTCATTCCAGGAGAAGAAAACAGCATAAACTAAGATTCATGTTTAGACATGCATAGTTTTTTAATTTGTTTTCAAAATTGAGATCATGTTGTATGTACAATTTTGAGTCCTACTGTTTTTAAATTTGTACACTAACATAAGCATTTTTCATTATAAATTGTTTGTAAATTTGATTTTTAATTGTACTATGATCATGGAACACTTAAAGTTGTGTACAACTTTTTTGGATTTAAAATAATGCCGGTAAAATCATCTTTGTTCGTAAAACTTTTTTATATTTACTCTTTCTTCCTTAGGATAAAATTATGGAAGAGATTCCTAGGTCTAAAGTTATGAATTTATTTTTACTCCACCCACCCCCCGCTCCCCGATCATTAAACTGATACTCTGAAACTAGCACCTCAGTGGTGAATAAGTTAAAGTCCCTGGCTTTAGGAGTCTACTTTCTAGAGGAAAAATAAGTAAATAAGAATAAACAAATAACCAAAATATAGTAGGAAAAATGCTGTAATTGAAAGGAGTATAAACAAAACTTATGGGACCACAGCCAAGAAAAAGACCACCTCTGCTAAGAGAATAAGGGAAATGTCACAGAGAAAGTGACTTCTGACTTTAATTTTCTTCTGACACTTTATTTTGGAGACAGAGCTGTTACCTCTGATTGAATCAGAGTTGTTGAGACATTTAAAGGCAGTGCTACTAACCTGGACGAAAAAGACTAGAGATCGTATATTTAAAGATGCACTTGCCTGCCCTATTGACTAATTTGGTAATCATTATTAATTTATGCAATGAAGTTAATAAATATGAAAGCACTGAGTTACCTAACCACAATTCAAAGCTCAGTGCTTTGCTGACATTGCTTATCTTTGTAACACTTTGAAATAAAAAAGAAGCTGTTTCTATTTTGGAAGATTCTGGCCAGCAGCACCTTATCATAAACCATTGAGAAAAGAATGAGGAAAGCCCCAGAGTTTCCAAGATTCTTTCCTTCGTACCTACACTATAGGCCAGAGATGTCCAGACTTTCTCAGTTTATGGCACCCTGAATGTCTCCATAATTTTTTTTATCAAAATACTTAACTGTTCCATTTATTAAGCAGTTAGGTTAAATACATAGGTATTTAGGTACTGCCAGCATAGTAGCCATTTTAAAAAATAATGCACATTAATTGAAAAAATATATATTTAATTCTTAAATAACCTTAATTACATAGGAATGGGATATGTGTGCCTGGGCAGAACTTCTCAAGCCTTGGAGTCTGATTGAATACCACCACCTTTATTTCCTGTCCCGCATTGATATCCATACAATACTTGCTTTCTGTCATAGTAACTACCAAAACCACTGCTTCACAAAGATAGGGTGGTGCATTATTGGTGAGAAAGTGCAATGGTGCAGCTGCTGCAGAAAACAGTAGGGCAGTTCCTCAAAATAATTACACACAGAATTTCCTTACGATCCAGCAATTCCACTTCTAAATATATACTCAAAAGAAATGAAAGCAAGAACTCATACAGACATTTGTACATCCATATTTATAGCAGCATTATTCACAATAGCCAAAAAGTGGAAGCAACCCATGTGTCCATCGACAGTTGAATGGATAAGCAAAATATGGTATATCCATACAGTGATGTATTATTCAGACATAAAAGAAATAAAGTGCTGACACATGCTACGACGTGGGTAAGCCTTGAAAACACTATGCTAAGTGAAATAAGTCAGACACAAAAGGACAAATATTGTATGATTCCACTTATATAAGGTGCCAAGAGTAATTAAATTCTTGGAGACAGAAAAGAGAATAACAGCTCCCAGGGCCTGGGGTCGGGGAAAAAATGGGCAAGAGTTTCAGTTTGGGAAAATGAAGAAGTTCTGCAGATGGATAGAGGGGATGGTTGCACAAGAATGTGAATATACTGAATACCACTACCTGTACACTTGAAAGTGGTTAAAAGGGTAAATTTTATGTTATGCATGTTTTACCACAATAAAAGAAAAAGACAGGATGACATTGAATGGAATGTGGTACAGTTTATTGAAGCACGGGCTGCTTTGAGCTGGCGGTTTGCATGAGGTCTGACAGATGTCAAGTATTACCGTATTTCCCTCAAACATTTAAAACAGCCGGTGTCACCCCTGTGAGTTTGCAGCAGTGCTCTGAGATACCTTAGCACACAGTTTGGAACCACAGCTCTAGGCCATGTTTAAAGTTCTGAGTTAAAGCCTCTCCTTCCCCTTAAGGGCTTGGAAGGAGGCTATGCAGATTCGTCCCGCCACTGAATAGCTCTGGGGGAAAATAACTTCTCCTCCATCAACCTCAGCTTCCTCTCTCAATGAAGAGAATATACTCCACACCTCTTTACAAACTCTCAAGTACCAAATAAAAGCTGTTGTTATGTTCTCATCATGTTCTATAACCACTCAAAGGCCTCAGGAAAAGTAGAGGTTTTGCATTGCCCTTGGATTAAAATCCTCAAAATGGTGAACTAGGTCCTGCCACCCTCCCCAGCCTCTGCACATCACCCCATCTCCCTCACCGTCCCCACTCTGGCCAACCTCAACTCCTCTGTGTTCCTAACCTGTCCCATCATCCCCCTCCAAGGCCTTTCCCCAGGCTGTGCCTTCTACCTAGAAAACTCTTCCCCACCCCACCCTCCTGACCTAAGAAATTTCTGCTTATCCTTAATCACCAGTTTAAATGTCACCACGCCCAACCATGACACCTCTGATGTCCCACATTAGCCAGCTGGGGTTGTTTCTTGTGGCCATGTCCTCCTCTCCAGCCTATAAGTTCTTTGAAGGCAGGCACTACCTCTGTCCTTTCCACCATTGTGTCCCCAGTGCCCGACACAGTTTCTGGAACATAACAGCTGCTCAATTTTAAATGTCACCACGCCCAACCATGACACCTCTGATGTCCCACATTAGCCAGCTGGGGTTGCTTCTTGTGGCCATGTCCTCCTTTCCAGCCGACAAGTTCTTCGAAGGCAGGCACTACCTCTGTCCTTTCCACCATTGTGTCCCCAGTGCCCGACACAGTTTCTGGAACATAACAGCTGCTCAATAAATGTTAGCTGCTCCTCATTCACAGGACATGGCAATATTGCTGTAGCTGACATAAAAGAAAGAGCTAGACGGACTACACCGCTGTGGGCTAATTTCTCTCATTCATCTTGATGCCTTTTCTTCTCTCTTCCTCTCTTCTTTCTTCACGTCTCCTGTTTCCTATGGCTCTTAGCACTCATAACAGGCTGATAAGAAAGTGCTGCTCTGTTCGGCTGATCCTGAAGGAGGCAGGGGAGGAATTTTTTTTTTTTTTTTAAATCTTAGGGACAAAAGGATAAGAATTTCCACAATTAAAAGGTATCTTTGGGCAAATGAAAATTCAGCCCTCACTCCCCTCTCTCCCCAAAGCATGAAAAAGCTTTTGCCTCCTCTCTGTGTTAATCTCCACATGAAGATCTTGAACAGCAGCTCTGGGGGGCCTCCTCTTAGATCTTAGATCTCCACTGATGATCAGGGACTACCTGGGCAAAGTCCCCTCCCTTGTCATTGAGAGCCTCCTCCGTGTATGTGCAAGACCTGGGCAAACCACTTTCCTCACATGCTCACTACTTAACAAGAGCCCTGCCACAGAGATATCATTATCCTCCTTACCCATAGGGAAATGGGCTGTTGAAGTGGCTAAGTGATGTCCCTAAGGCTACACAGCTAACTTTGTCCTCACTGTAGCAGAACACACTTTCCTCTTCGTCTTTTTCTTTGCCCCCACCCCATGCATACCCCACTTCTGGAAAAAGAAACTTTGCAAGATTTCCCCTTAGGATCCCAACTCATTTTCTTGGGCGCTGGGGCTTATGTAGAGCTAAATGCCTATGATTTCGTCTGCCACTTAACTGAGATTAGCTGGAAGCAATCTGCTTAAAGTTTAAGCATCAACTCATCACTTTGTTAACTGTGCATTCATTTTCAATAGGATGGGAGGAAACTGAGGCCCAAAAAGGAGCAGTAGCTTGTCCTACAATGCCCAGCAGGTCAGAGCGGGACTAGAATCCAGCAGACTTGTTTCCCCTTCTCTCTCCTTCCAAGAGTCTCTTGACTTCCCAGGAGCAACAAAGTACAGTTTGCTTAATACCATTAACCCAAAGCTAGCTTTTCTGGACCTTTAATAAAAACATTCTTTGCTTTCACACCTATGTGGCTTCACATTTTCTCCAAAAAGAAGCAAAACTTTTCCTTAAGAAAATGAACGGGCTCACAACTTCTTGAATTTCCATGATTTTCCTTCCTCCCAGTCACCTTTCAGCACAGTAGTATACAAGCTACTTTTTTGTTATATGTCCTTATTAGGAAGGGAAGACCTAAGAGTTTTAACTTAGTTCATGTATGGAGCAAACAGAGGTGAAGAAAGGTTATGAGAAATCCTATAAATCCAGAGAAGTCAGCCTAAGGAGTGAGAATCTGGTAGCTTCAGTCTTCATCCCGATAGCTGAGTTAGGAATGTTTTCTTGCTTAGAATTTCAGGGGTGCCATGCTCTGCTTTCACTTTAACCAGCCAACCTACTCTTGCAGGATGTCCATTCCTTGCAGGATGTCCATGCCAGGTCAGGCAAGTTTTCTTACTGGCACCTCCAGTTTCTCATGCCCATTCATAAAATATGTACTGAGCATCTGCTATGCATGTAACATTATCCCTTATTTTGAGAATATTAAGAAAAATCCCATTGTATAGCTTGCAAAGGATCTAGTACAAGGTAGTATCTTTCGGTCCACAAGAAGTGATCCATTTGTAGGGCATGAGATAAATTTAAGTAGGTCGCGATCAGCATTCTCTTTTAATGAAGTCATTCTTTCCTCCATATGACTCACTGGCCAGGAGGAAAATTGCAAGCGTGACACAAGCAGGTATCCGAAAAACACTTGGGTATTGGAACTTTCCCTCTTGCTGCTCTTGAGAACTCTGAGGCCATTGCTATGTGAATGAGCATGGGCCAGCCTGCAGAAGAAGAAACACATAGCCCAGTCATTTGTATTCAAGACTGCAAACCAATCGCCAAATATGCGAGGGAAGCCCCTCCAAGACCAGCCAGCCTCCCCAGCCCCACCAGCCAAGCCACCAAATGACCATAGATGCATGAGAGAGCCCAGCTGATCATCTAAGCCTAGCCCAGTCTAGAAAGTTTTTTACCTGTAGCATTATTGACATTTTGTGCCAAATTCCTTGTTGTGGGAATGTTCTGCACATTATAGCACATTCCATTCTTGGGCTGTCTACTAGAAGCCAATAGCGTCTACCACCCCAGTTGTGAAAATCAAAAACATCTTCAGACATGGCCAAATGTCTTCTAGGCCACAAATCACCCCAAGTTGATAACCACTGGTTTAGGAAATCCACCCAATAAAATCATGAGAAAAATAAATGGTTGTTTTCTTAACCCACTAAATTTGGGGGGTGGTATGTTATGCAACAAAAACTTTCTGATGTTGAAATAGAACAGAATGGAATAAAATAGAACAGAATAAAATAGTTCATGAAACATGACACTTGATAAGGATAAGCATTATTTTATGAAGCGACACCATGTGTGCATGGGATCATGATGGGACATGTATATCTTACTCTGGGTTGTAGTTGAAAAGGTTTGAAAGCCCTCTGGATCCTAAAGGAAAAGGCATGGAGCTGGATTCATGCCTCAGCTCTGATACCTATTGAGTAATATAGGGTGTTTTTTCTAACTTCTCTGAGCCTTAAACTTCTTATCTAATCATGCTAGCGTACCTCTAAGTCAGCTATGAGACATAAATATGTAAAAATGCATTTTAAACTTAGAGCAATAGAAATATTAATTAAAGTCATTGTTTAGTTATCTTTGTTTGTTTTCTTATATTCTCCCCTCCCTCAAA
>NW_007731204.1:28641-30076 GCF_000696425.1 Galeopterus variegatus
TTAATTAAAGTCATTGTTTAGTTATCTTTGTTTGTTTTCTTATATTCTCCCCTCCCTCAAAATACTCTCCACCCCCTACTTCCAGCCAAACTTCATTCACTACTCCAGGTGCAGAGGTCATTTCTTTGCCCATGAACCCCATCGGCCCTTATTAAATGTGCCAAATGTTCGCTCATCAAATGTCATTTTGGCACCTTAATAATTCAATTTAGCACTCAGTTTCCTTCTATTTTGTTTACCTACAGTACATGTTTCAGTTTCTCTCTCCACTCAGACTCCAAGCTCCCTGAGGGTGGGGCCATATTGTATCCTTATTTATTTGCATCTCCCACAGTGAGCAGCACATTTTCCTGGACAGAGGATAGGTCCTTAGAAAGACTTACTCACTTACTGATTCTCATGCAAGTAGCATGGTGTTCACTTTCCTTCCACTTTATGGATTTTACCTTCAAAAGACCACAGTCTCCTCTGTGAATTAGTCTGCCCCTTATTGGAATCCTACAAGTCCTTTCTAGGGTTTGAGCCATCACCCAGCTCCATCTGTGTGATTAATATTGGAGAGCAGGAGCAGAATAGCAGCACCATGCTGACTGTTTAGGGTATCACCAGATAAACCATTTCCTAAGAGGAATATCACCCACCGAGAAAGCAGTAGCAGCCTGCAATAACTGTGCTTTTCAGCTATAGAAGGCCTGGGGCACCTGACCTCCTCCTTGGCCACAAGCCTGAGTCAGGCAATTACAGCACAGCTGCGTCACACCCAGCAGAGCAGGTATGGAGCCTCCACGCCTCACCTGGTTAATTCATGCTCTTCCCACAGGATGCAGACCACAATGGAAAGGTGTCTTCAGTGGGAGGCGACCTTGTTGCCATGCCTGACTTTCCTCTCTGGCATAGTCTGTGCCTCTGCACGTCCCCCCAGGTGACTGGTCCTACTGGGGCAGCACAGTGGGTCTAGGCAAAGAGGAGTATTTACTGTTTGTTGTTGCAGTATTAACAAGCACAGTCTGTTAATGCTCCCTGATTGATTTCTGGACCTTTTTTTTCCTTCCAGGCTGTTGAACTCAGCTGCAGAGGCTAGTGTGAAGAGACAAAATATTTACTTTGTTTCTTATACCAAGGGCCACTAAAAAAAAGCCATAGATATTTATTAAATGAACATCCAGATATGAAAAGGCCAAGCAGACCCTACCTTTCCTGGAAGTTACATTCTCTGGAAGAGACAGTATGGTTGAAAGGAAAGCACACTGGATCTGGGGCCTGAATATCTGAGCTTGAAGCCTACTTCTTCCCGGTAAATGGGTCTGGTTCCAGTTGCTGAGGTTCTGTGACCATGGGCCACTCACTTAAACCCTCTGAGTCTGTTTACTCCCTGGCAAATAAGGATAAGAGTCTCTGAAGGCTGAGGAGAGGCTCATGAAATACTCCCTGGAAA
>NW_007731204.1:30322-31023 GCF_000696425.1 Galeopterus variegatus
GGCAAATAAGGATAAGAGTCTCTGAAGGCTGAGGAGAGGCTCATGAAATACTCCCTGGAAATTTCTGAGTACATAGGATCATTTCCTAATACTGATACAATGAAATTAGACTTATTCCATGATTGGTAATTCTGAGAATGTCAGGGGAAACATGACTCCTTACTTCTCCATCCATACCAAGGGGCATGGCACCAAATATGCCAACTCTTGTGGGAAAGAAGTATTCGATTTTGTTTTCTTTTAAGAAGGCAGCTAAAAACCACTCTTGCTTTCCCTGAAGAAATAAGAAACCTAATTTGTACGGGAAGGTTTTAAGTTAAAGGAGAATGCCTTTCAACATGGACATCTTAAAAGTGGAGACTAATACATTAATAATAATATACATCTCTACAGCAATTTACAGTTTACAAAGGCAGGTTCTCTGAAGGCTTCTAAGAGTCGAGTTAGCAGTGACAGCTTTAGAATTCATTCACTCAAAAAAATCTATACTGAGCATCCAGCATGTGCAAATCACAGTTTAGGTCCTCAGGATATAGTACGGAGGAAGGCAAATAAACACCGTCTTTATGGAATTTACGTACCTCCACAAGGCAGGCTAAAAAGAACTTAAAAACAAAATGGAATAGAATCTTAGGTGTTGATAGTGCTATGAGGAAAACGAAATGGGATAATAGGGTAGACGCTCTACTGTAGAGGGTAAG
>NW_007731204.1:31388-38762 GCF_000696425.1 Galeopterus variegatus
ATAGTGCTATGAGGAAAACGAAATGGGATAATAGGGTAGACGCTCTACTGTAGAGGGTAAGTGTGGGGTGCCACTTTTCAAAGGATAGCTAGAGAAGGACTTTCTGAGACATTCATGTTTGACCAGGGACTTTAACATAGAAAGGAAGATATTTCCGGGAAGTATGTTCCAAAGTGAAAGTTAAGTGCAAAGGCCCTGAGGCAAGACTATGCTTGGGATGTCTGAGGAACACTGAGACATTCCAACCACTCCCGTTCAGATTAAATGCTTTCTCAAGATCCTTTCAGCATTTTTTTTTTACGTCTCTCTGAAAGAGATTTAGTCCTTTAATTGTTATTTACTTACTCTTTATGGGTAATGCAATTGCCCATAAAGACACAAGTTTTGCAGTCAGGTAAGTGGCACTTGCAGTCAAAGCTGGCTGAGTTCAGCATGTCAGCTGTTTCTCATAAGGCCGTGGGGCTCTGAAAGAGCATTTGGAGCTGTTTATCTCAACCACGCCCCCTAAGGCCTTAGCACCCCCTATTTATCTTCAGAGCTAAGTGAGAAGAAGTGGCTGGTCCTGTAAATGCTGTGGTAAAAGGGGCCACAGAAGCCCTCCTCACCACGCTGCAGGACTCCTGAAAACTACCAGCAGAGAACAAGTCAGCTGGAGAACTGAGAGTGCTGGAAGGGCACAAATGGACAGCTCTGCTGGACTGGGACATGTGTGTGCTTTATCATTGCTTTCAGTGCAGATCCAGATCCACACCCGATCCTGGAAATCCACGTGCTCAGCTCACGCCTTTCTGTATATAGAGGTGAGCATTTCATGAATAGCCAGCTTTGCTTCTCAGAGCAAACATCCATGAAGCTCAAGCTGGCTGTGCTTTTCTCTGCCACCCGAGTCACCAGCTCAGTGCTACTTGGCACCAGAGGAACTAAAACAATGGTATCCCTTGACTGTTTCACTGTTAAACTAGTTAATGAGTACCCTCCTACTGTCTTCATGTTCCACACTAGGATGAAAGCTGTCATGAGTGAGATTACACTTAGCTTTTGTCTTGGGCACCCAGAGTACAACTATCTGTATGTACTTACTCAGGATCCCTGGGCTAGACATGATCCCAAGTGGTGGTCAGAAGGGGAAACAGACAGAGCAAGAAAAGGAGATGGGGAAACAGAATCTCTTGCCTCCTGGCTGGCTTTTGTTGCATTGCTCTTATTCTGCACTTATGCCTTTTCTCTACTCCTAGCCAGTGAGCCCAATAACCTGGATTTTCACATGGGAAAAATTGAAAAGCCGACGTATTTGTAATTTTTTTCTTAAAATCAGCCTATTGTCAAACTTATGTCAATTACAGTTTTGTGCTATGTGTATGATATGCCTCCTGCTTCCTGGGCTGTGCCTCTTTCTTACCATCCCTCCTTTACCCTTTCTCCATATCCTCTGTCTGTCTGGAGGTCAGAGTCAGAGATAAGCTCCACACACTTTCGAAACAGACTGAATGCATTCCCACAGCCAAGACACATGGAAAAGCTCCAAATGTCCTTTCTCCCACCCCGTAGGTATGATAAACACAGATTCCCCTACAGGACTGGTGACTAGACAGATTATCTCCTAGAAGGTACCTTCACCCCCAGTCCTTGCTCTACTGAGAGTGGTCAACTATCCATCATCTGCTAGAAGTAATTGCTGCTCAGGGAAAAAGGGAAATTGGGGCTCTAATACTGGCTCTCTGCAGACAAACCATGTCTTCATCTGGGGTCTCAGCTGCTGCATTTGTAAAAGAAGGGCGTTTTCAGTAAATCAGTGGATTTCAAATTATCCTCCTCAGAGTCACGGTGTTCTGCTGAAGAGCTCTAGGTCTTCTGCCTTCACTTCAACCAGGGCAGAGCTGTCTATTACTTTTGTATCATGGTCTCCACGTGGTATTTTATTGGTAAGGAATGTAATTTTAAAAGTTTGAAAACCCCTGGGCTAGATGAGCTCTGAGCTGCAAAAATGGATGAAATCTAGCACCCACGAGCAGTCTGAGGGCATGCTAGTTGATCTCTTCATACAGGCTAGGCAGTGGTAGTGTGCTCCCTGAACCAGCAGCATCAGCCCCTCCTGGAAACTTGTTCAAAATGCAAACTCCCAAGTCCTACCCCAGATCTTCTAAATCAGAAACTCTGGGAGAGGGGCCCATTAATCTGTGTTTTCACAGTCCTTAAAGTGATTCTGTTAGATGCTAAAGTATGGCTGCCTCAGAGCAATGAACTCAAAAGTTTTGCCAGACCCCTTACAACTCCCCCTTCCCTTCATTCTATCCTTGTGTTTTCAATGCCACGTGCTCCCAACTCCTGGAAGCACACCAACTCAGCTTTCAAAGGTGAAAAGATGGCAGCCTGAAAGCTGACCTATGGGGTAATACAGCTGGGGGAAGGAGGCAGGAATGGGACTTTGTAATTGCCTCTAACCAAAGGGCTGGTTCCTTTCTGCAGCTGCCTCCAGGACACCGGAACTCTCCCAAAGGAGGTGCCTCACTTATTAACGTCATAACTCAAGCAAGTTGCTTGGAGTCATTGCACATGGAAAATTGCATTCTGCAAGCTGTTGAAGCTGCAAAGTCACAAGCTGAGTCGATAGACTTTTATTTTAACGATGTTTCTGATCAATATTTAAACAGGATTGACCGAGTCTGCTGCTAGTGCACCTCTCTTCTTCCAGCTGCTTGTGAAAGATAAAATATTTACTTGGGGGTGGGGGGAGGTTACAATAGTTTGGCACCAAGGGGAGAGTTTGGAAGTGGTACAGGACAGGAGTGCCATACGGCACTTTAGCATCAGTCTCTAATGGGCACTGGAGTCTCTCAGGCCAAAGAGGCTTTATTTTTAGGCATTCTGGGAAGATTATGGGAGAATGAGAAGAGAATTTATGGAAATAGCTGGTCACTGTAGTATAAATTTTAGAGTATTAAGATATTTTCTTGAGAACAGTCACAGTATATTTAATCTTGCTTTTACCGAAACCCAACTACAGTCAGTAGCTTAGACCATGGCTCTGGTTCAGACAGCTCTAGTGTAACCCTACCCACTATATTTCCACAGGCACCCTATTTAATATTTGGGTCTCATTTTCCTCATCTACACAATGGTTCTGCAGGAAGTTGTGAGAAATAAATGAGATATTATGTTAAACAGTTGAATATTGGCTCCCCATAGTAAGTGTTCAATGAATATCAGGAAATTATTGGTAGAGCTGGGACTCCAAATCCAGATCTCTTTGTTTCTGACACCATCATTTCAAAGACTAATATAATCTATGTGCAAAATTAGGTAGCATTTTAGGATGTAGTATGACTAAGTGCTAGAGTGCACAGTGCAGTCTGGATAAAAGGAAATCTGAATAAAAAGAAACCAGAAATGGCTGGAGAAATCCGGTGGCATTGTATGAGAAGATCAAATTGACGTTGAACGTGAAAAGGCAAAAAGGACAATTGAGAAAGATGGTGGAGGTTAGCATGTGTGAGAATGTCATGTAGAGACGTGACCCTGCAGGGGACCCTGTTGGATCTGGGTACTTCTGCACGGGTCAGTACATAGGAAAGGTTAAGCACCCAGTGAATAAGACACCCCAGAAAATGTGCCATCTAAGGAGAAATTAGAACCGTGCTTTCAAAGGGTGGGCAGTGAAGAGGAGCCCATATTGGGGACGGGGCAGAGAAGGTTAGTGCGGTGGGATGGGGTGACAACCCATCCCAGTCTGCCTGGAATCCTCCCTTCTTAGCACTAAAAGTCCTGAGCACCAGAAACCCCTCAGTTCTGGGCAAACCAGCACAGTTGGTCACTCTGTAAAAGAGAGGTCGGGAACGGCACACTTTTCTAAAGTCAAAGGAAGCAGTTCCACGAAGGACAGAATGGTCAACAGCATCCAGTGCAGCAGAGACCAAACCTGAGAAGAGCCTATTGGATTGGACAATGGGGTCATCACTGGGGACAGATGAAGGATGCTGAGATGCCATGGTGTGGCTGCTAGACTTTGTGTGCCATGGGAAGTTGTCAGCTTGAGAACAACTGGAGGAAAGTCATCTCTTCAGACCTGAGTTTTCTTATGACTTTTTTAGAGGAAAAGAAAAAGGACCAGGTCCAAAACCACACACACACACCCCCGAGGAGCAGTCTGCAGAGCCTGTTCACTCAGCTGCCTTACCAATGAGCAGAGGAGTTCAATATGCCAGTCTCTGGTGTTTGGTTCATAATGACTCTGATGTTACATGGATGGGCAAATGACTGACTTTGCCATTGATCGCAGGAGACTGAGATGTGAGTGATGGATTGGGCCACTCGAGCGGTGCCTGTGGGAAGTCTGATTCCGTTCAGATGAGCTGCTCCAGACAACCTCCCTCCCCCTTCCTCTCCGGCCCTCTGTTCCAGGCTCTCCGTTCCTCTCTGGCTCTCGGATGAAATCATTTTCCCTCCCCTTTTTCTTTCTTTTTTTCTTTCCTTCTTTCCATCCCTCAGTTTTTTTTCTCCCTTTCTCTCTCTTTTTCTCCCTCTTCCTATGGATCTTGCTCTTTTTCTTCTTCTGGCTTATTTCTTAAGGTCCATTTTTATTTAGATGAGATTTGGCAGGAGAGGGACACAAAAAGCATTATAACACTTTTCTTTTAAAGAATGGGCTGAAATCCAAAAGTCCTCTCAGCACATCCACAGCTCTCTGAGTCGTATCTACTCTGGGTTTGGCCCAGGGAATTACCTAATTCGACAGAGGAAAATGTCTCCTTTAACCTGCGTCTGTGAGACAGGGCTGCTGGGGCAGGCCACACTGAAGGAGGCAGGGGACTCAACCACTTTCTAACTGGATAATGTTTTCCAGGGTGTAGGAAACTGTATCGCATAGTGTTAGCTTCACCGGCCCTTCTATTATAGGAGACTAAAGGACTCTGTTTCAGGGATGCAAAACAGATGCATACAGAAGATGGGCTGACTTTAGTTACTATGTGATGGCTTGAACTGAAGCCAGCATGGATTATTTTTGAAGTGCAGATATATTTTTAAAGTCAAATCAGTCTGGATCTTATTAAACTTGACTTTCCCCACGTGTGTATGAGTAGGCAGTGGATGTGTCTGTGTGTCTATATGTTTTTATTTTTCTAAAATTCTGTGAAGTCACACCCTCAGTCCCTCCAACTGACATATAAGATCAACAACTATCGCTTTAGATCTCTCTCCTCAGAAACCACAATGCTAACTTTGAGGGCCCAAGCTCAGACAAACTCTGCTTCTCCTTAGAAGTCTCAGTGGATGTCTTGGAGTGTGTTTGAGTGGAGATTGCAGGCTTCTTGGTGTGTCTTTTGTAAGATCAGAGATAAGAAAACGGAAACAAAAATATGATTCAGTCTTCAACACACATTGTGCCGCCGGCAAATGGCAACCAGCCACACAAGCTACCATTGATGCAGAGTAATCTCTCCTGTCTGGGTTGCTTTTAGAGCATCACTTTCCCTTGATTCCCCACACAGACTATCCAGACACCCTCCTAGTGCACTGTGTATCCATACGTGGCTACAAACCATAGAATTATATGTGTGTGTTCATATATCTATAAGTTCAATGCGGAAAATGTATTTTAAGAGCAGTGTTCTGTAGAGTCAAATTGATTTTTTTTTTTTTACACCCATGCAAATTCTTTACTGCAAATATGTGTGGCGCTTTTCCCAAGGAAAAGCATTTGCACATTAAATCAATCCCATCTCACGTATTTTACTCTCCCCCTTCCTCTCACTTGTATACCTGCCTTTTGTATGTAATTATACCTTAGCCTCTTCTATCTTGACGAAACCTTCGGGGCAACTTTTAGAAATACTGTAATACCTAATCCTACTTCCCTGAGACTCAGAGCTGGCTACTGTTTCCTCTTCTCGGTCCTGCCTGTGTGTAGCCCCTGAGATTAAGGCTCTGTCTGGGTCCCTTCCTGCCTATCAACATTTCCTTAGAGACTCTTCACTTCTGAGGACTTTGGCCAAAGACAACATGACAATAAATGTTACATATCCATTTTTTAAATAAAAATTTGTGTGTGTTTTACACAGATTATTATTTTTTTTAATCATTATTGATTATATGTACTTGTGGGTAACAGAGTTGACTATAGGTATTTGAGTACAAAGCAGATCTCCATTTTAACCCTCCCCTGTGGTTCACTTCCACATTTTCAGCTATATACAGGATTTCTTAACTGAAATATTATGTCCCCAAACTACTGTCTAAAATCAAGCCCAATGTGTTTTCCTTTCAAATTGATTTTTCATCCTTTATTGAGAAATAAATTTATTAAACCATGACATAACCATTTGACTCCTCTCTTCCACCATTTCTCGTCCGTTCCTGGGGACTGCCAGTCTCGCTCCAAAGACTTAGGTTTTGCCTCTCCTGCCAGCCCCTCAGCCAATACATCCTTATCAGTACATCCCTAGCTTTGTGCAACAAATGCCTTGTTTTTCCCTCTGCTCAGTTGTCTCCTGTTGTCCACTCCAACCTCCAATATTACTCACAGAACACTCTGCAAAATATCATTTCAGCTTCTAATTCCTGCTTAAGAGCCCGCAGCATCCTCACCACCACGAATTGGGTCACATCCAAATTCAAAACCTTTTCTTATCTAGACCCAACTTTGTCCTCTGTCTCTCCAGTCATATTCATCTCCATATAAAGCCTTCGCTGCTTACCACACCTTTCACTTCTGAGGGATTCCCCAGTGTGATTTCTCTCACCTGGATGGCCCTCTTTTACTCTCCACCAGTACAAATCCTATCCTCTCTCAGGAGCCTGATTCAAACCTCCTTACCCTAATGCATTTTTCTCAGGTCACTTTCCCCTTTAGTGTTCTTGGAGTTGGAATTTTCTCAGCACATTTATTGGGGCATTTACTCGTAAGTTTATGTGTATGGTTCGTTCCCCATGTATATTCCAATTGTCCCACCTCTTATTTCCTTCAATGCATATTAAACAACCTAATGCACCAAATTTTGTTACAATCCCCAAAGAGTAAAGCATAATACCTTGAAAATAAGAGATGCAAACATGATGCCTCTTGAACAGATTAATCATATTTTGGAAGAGGGTGCGGTGTTAAAATCTGCAAGTGACAGAAACTCGACTTGAACTGACTCAGGTAAAGAGAGAATTTGTTGGCTCCCATCTCAGGAAGGTCCGGAGACAAGCCTGGCCCATCAGCACGGGGCTTCCCATCCTCGGTTTGGCTCTGCTCTCCTTCCTGGTGGTTTTACTCTCAGGCAGAAACTCTCTGTGAATGGCCTCCGTCAGCTCCAGACTTATGACTTTCCAGTACCAGGCCTATCAGAAAGAAGAATTCTGGGCCGGCCCGGTGGCGCACTGCTACAGTGCGCC
>NW_007731204.1:39544-42495 GCF_000696425.1 Galeopterus variegatus
CGATCCATTGCCGGACACGAAAAAAGACAAAAAAAAAAAAAAAGAAAAAAAAGAAAGAAGAATTCTCTTTCAAGGGATTACCCTGGAATTAGTTTTCATTGAACTAACCTGGTTGTGTGCCCGTCCTTAAACCAGTCTTCATGGCCTATAAATAGGGATTGTTTCTCCCCTCCCTGAACAAGCTCAAGGAATTGTTGTGATTGCTGTGTCTTCTTCCCCCCCAACCCCCCACCACCCTTGGTTTATTGTTTGTATATTTATTTATTTATTTATTTTTATTAGCTCACACAAACATGTGAGAACATGCGGTATTTCTCTTTCTGTGCCTGGCTTATTTCACATAATATAATTTTCTCTAAGTCCATCCATGATGCTGTGAATGGTAGTATTTCATTCTTTTTTAATAGCAGAGTAGTATTCCATTGTGTAGATATATCAGTTTCCTTATCCACTCACCTGATGATGGGCATTTAGGCTGGTTCCAACTCTTGGCTATTGTAAATAGCACTGCAATAAACATGGGAATTGATAAAAGGACACGAAAATCAACTACATTGTATGTTGATAAATAAAAATTAAAATTAAAAATTACAAAAAAGAATGCCTCCCATACATCTATAATCTATAATAAGTATTTTTTCAAATAAAAAAAAAGATAAACAAATAAGGATTATACCGACTGGCGGGGGCTGGCTGACATATCCACCCCCGAGTCCATCAGTAGGGGAGGATATTTGATGCCCCAACTGGCCAGGCAGGCCTAGGTCATGTGCTTACACCAGGAGCCACCCACCCAAATGACAGGGACTAAAGATAAGAAAGGGGTTTTCCTCTAGTAAGTCACGGTGTTGTTGTAAGAAGAGAGGAAATGGATACTGCACAGGCAAAGCAACAAATGTCTATTATAGAAGGTAATTCTCCACTTATCTGGATCTGATAAGTCTGGGTACTCTGGAAAGAGCAACACGGGTCCGAGGGTGGACAGTTAAAGACAAGACGTTGGTTGGTAAGTGATGCTTTCTCCTCTGATATAATGAAAGAAGATACTGGCTCTGGGTGGAATTCCCTTCTCAGCATGTGCTCAGCTTCCCTGCCAGATCTGCCTCTACTCATTCTCCATGGTAAAGAGAAACCAATTCAGCTCGATATTCAAAAGTAGTCAAATTTTTTTGTAACCTCAGAACTAGAAGGAAAACACAAAATAGATTGAAAGCCAAGTCATACTACAGGACTTCTTATAAAAGAAAAATGATGCTCTCTTCACAGATTTAAAAAGATTCAGATGAGTTAGATCTGTAAAATGAAATGAGACTAGCCTTAACACATAATTAATATTTATTAAGTTTTTAATACAACAGACATCATTGAGGTGAAAGGCAGGTTATTGGTTCAAATTTCCTTATATAAAACTTGACCTTTCTCTGCCGCGAGACTTTCTAGCTTCCTGAACAATACATAGAGCTCCGCAATCCCCATGCCTCTGAGGTGGAGAAATTGGTTTTGAAAAAAAGAAATCCAAACTATGCCTTTTTCTTTTTCTCCTCAACAGAATGAGCAAATGCATTGATCTAGTCTTCTTGCTCTGTTTCTGTGTTATAGAAATGCAAGAGAGCTTGGCAGGAGGCAAAATGTCTGGGTTCCCAATTGGATCACCAAATTGGCCCATTAACCACATTTCCGTTTTCCTTTCCCCAGTTGTTGGTGGCCTTCTCTCTTTAAGTGAAAACTAATATTGTTCCCTCACATGGGGCTCCATAATGACACTGGGAAGTGGAGTGGTGACTTCTCATATTAGAGCAATTTGTTTGAAGCCCGAAGGAACACTGCAGCAACTCCATCAAGCCCTTTCCTTCTTTACCAGCCAAACAGTGCAGGTGGTGAGATCTGGACTAGCTGCCCAAGTTAGCCATGTGTTGGCCTATCTCCAAAACACTGATGATTAAAAAATCTTGAAGAAGTAACTTTCCAAGAGGCCCAATGGGAGGAAAAGCATTGGTAAAGAAGTATAGAATGAGAGAAATTTTATCCCCAATTTTGACAACTTACCCTCAAAATAAAATAGAAGAGCCCGCAGCCATGAGATTCTTGAGTAAAGAGAAGCAGAATTATTTCTCTATTCTGAACAATGGTCCCTGATTGGGCAAAGAAGCGTTCCCCACCCTCCCTGCACCAACACCACCAACCAGGAGCCAAATCACCTTATTCCATCAACTGACTTGTGTTGCGCTCATTCTGCATAGTGGTGAGATTCACAAGCAACGAGGCAGTATCCTACACCCTCAGTGTCCTCCCAGGGCTCCACCTGCTCCACATGGGCTTCATCTACTGCCCTCTTGGCCTGGCCCAGACTGAAAGTGCCCTGCATGGATGGGATCTTGGACTCTGGGCCTATGCCTTTCAGATATGTCGCTTCCTTTCTTACTCTATCTTTGGTTCCTCTTGGGTACTATCCTTAGTTCTTCCTCAACCTCAGCCCTCAGCTTTCTTCCCTTATGCCTGTGTCCAGCCCTCTCACCTGTGATTATAGCCATGGGCTCCTTCTGGACACAAGAGACATGTTTGAACAGTGGTGAGTTCCAGGCCCTCTGTGCTACTTAATGCTGGAATATTAACACTTCATAATCTGTAAACTCCATAACTCATTGGATTGATATGAGGATTAAAGGAATAAATATATGTAAGCTGCTTAGAACTATGCACGGCAAATAGTGAACACCCAATATAAATCTTAGATGGTTTGTTATTGTCACCTTTATTATCCCAACCTTACTTCTCCTGGGTCCTCCTAGTCGCTATCAGAGACAAGCTAAGTAAACAAAATTTTGTTTTTCAAAAGAATTTTAGGGCTGGCCCGGTGGCGCACTGCTACAGTGCGCCACTTGGGAGCGCGGTGGCGCTCCCGCCGAGGGTTCGGATCCCACATACAGACCGGTTCCCGCTCACTGGCTGAG
>NW_007731204.1:43495-46163 GCF_000696425.1 Galeopterus variegatus
TGTGATTCCGTTGCCGGTCCCGGTCCGGTACGGGTGCGACACTGAGGGTTGCGATCCGTTGCCGGACACGAAAAAAGACAAAAAGGAAAAAAAAAAAAAAAAGAATTTTAAAAACAAACTTCAACACTTCTGAAGAAAACACCACAATGGGCCAATGGGCAAACAAGCAGTGAATTTTTCTCAGCCAAAAAAGTCTCTCTGCCATGGCTGGAGACATAGGTTGTTTTCTCAATGAAAATCAAGTTTATTTTTATCCCTAAGGTATATCCACAATCTTTTTTTCTCCCTTCCAATAAATCAATCCCAACCAAAACAGAGAAATAAAAGACTCTATTTGGCAAGTGTCTCTCTGGAGCAACACTTGAGGAAAGGAGGCAGAAGGTAGCGAGGTCCTTCATTTAATTAGCAATGTGCATGCAGTCCAGCTGCTGGTCTTTGTAGCATGGGCTGGAAGAACAACAGGCATCTCTTTCTCCACCCTTTTTGATTTTCTTTCAAATACCCCTCCCTTTCCATCCCATCCTTCTACAGACTAACACCCAACAAAATGTGATTATTTGCATGAAATCAATACTATGATGCACACACAAAAGCCCAGAAAAAACTGCTATGCAATAATGTGAGTAATTTTTCATGAACCAGACTCCTAAGTGCTTGCCAACAAGCTAAATTATCCTCTTGTTAGGTGTTATATATTTTTTCTGCACTCTTTCTTCTTTTCCATGTACTTCTTAATATTGATAAGCTTCTTGTAGTTGAAGGGAGTATTTGCATTTTCCTTTAGTTCTCTGGGTAGCAAGTACATCAAAGGACCTAACTCCCCTGTTTTTCTATTTTTTCTCTTGGTATCTGAACTGTCTTTGCCCAGACACTCATTGAAAAGATGGTGTCATTTTTATTTTGTTTTATTTTTATTTCCATGAATATTTTATTTATTTATTCATTTATTTATTTTTTATTGAAACATAATTGATTATACACATTTGTGGGGTACAGAGTTGAATATAAATGCCTGTCTACAATATGTGGTGATCAAATCAGGATAATTAGTGTATTCATTATTACAAAATGTAATCATTCTTTGTGACGCTTAATGAATTTCTCACAAACCCTCCTCCCCCTCCCCCTTTCACACCTCTGGTAGCTTCAGTTCTGTTCTCTCCTTTTGAAAGTTTAACGTATTATTGTGATTGCTGCTTAGACGCTTAATGAATTTCTCACAAACCCTCCTCCCCCTCCCCCTTTCACACCTCTGGTAGCTTAGGTTCTGTTCTCTCCTTTTGAAAGTTTAACGTATTATTGTGATTGCTGCTTATTTCTTCCTTTCTTTCTTTTTTATTTCATTATATTTTTTAGCTCCCATTTATGAGTAAGGACATGTGATATTTTTTTCTTTCTGTGCATGGCTGATTTCACTTAATTTAATTTTCTCAAAGCTCATCCATGTTTCTGTGAATGGCAGAATTTCACTCTTTTTATGGCAAAGTAGTATTCTATTGTGTATATATACCACATTTGTCTTATCCAGTCATCCAACGGTGGACATTTAGGTTGACTACATAGCCTGGCTATTGTAAATAGGGCTGCAATAAACATGGGAGTGCAGGTATCACTTTGACATGATGATTTCCATTCTTTTGGGTATATATCCAGTAGTTGGATTACTGGATCATATGGCAGTTCTATCAGTAGTTGTTTGAGAAACCTCCATACGGTTTCTATAATGGCTGTACTAATTTACAGTCCCACCAACAGTGTAGGAGTGTTCCCCTTTCTCTGCATCCTCACCAGCATTAATTATTCTCGGTCTTTTTGATGACAACCAGTATAACTGGGGTGAGATGATATCCCAGTGTGGTTCTGATTTGCATTTCCCTGATGCTTAGTGATGCTGAGTGTTTTTTCATGTGTCTGTTGGCCATTTGTATTTCTTCCTTTGAGAACTGTCTATCAAGTTCTTTTGCCAACTTTTTAGTTGAATCAGTTGCTTTTTTTACTATTAAGTTGTTTGAATTGCTTATGTATTCTGGATATTAATCCCTTGTCAGATATATAGTTTGCAAATATTTTCTCCTATTCTGTAGGTTTTCTTTTCACTCTGTTGATTGTTTCCTTTGCTATGCAGAAACTTTTTAACTTTCTATACTCCCATTTGTTTATTTTTATTTTTATTGCCTGTGACTTTGAGGTCGTATCCATAAAGTCTTTGTCCAGTCCTATATCCTGATGTGTTTCCCCTGTATTTTCTTTTAGGAGTTTTATAGTTTCAGATCTTTTATTTAAGGCTTTAATCCATTTCAAGTTGATTTTGGTATACGGCAAGAGGTATAGGTCTTGTTTCATTCTTCTACACATGAACATCTGTTTTCTCAGCACTATTTATAGAAGAGGCTATTTATTCCCCAGGGTATGTTCTTGGTGCCTTTGTCAAAGATCAGTCGGCTGTAAGCATATGGACTGACTTTTGGGTTTTCCATTCTGTTCCATTGGTCTGAGTGCCTATTTTTATACCAGTACCATGTTGTTTTGTTACTATAGCTTTGTACTGCAGTTTGAAGTCAGGTCATGTAATGCCTCCAGCTTTCTTTCTTTCTTTCTTTCTTTCTTTCTTTCTTTCTTTCTTTCTTTCTTTCTTTCTTTCTTTCTTTCTTTCTTTCTTTCTTTCTTT
>NW_007731204.1:46767-49522 GCF_000696425.1 Galeopterus variegatus
ATCTTGTGTTTCTCTGTTGATTTGTTACCTAGATAATGTGTATTGTGGTTTATCTCTCTTTTTAGGTCTAATAGTGTTTGCTTTATATATTTGGGTGTTCCAATATTGGGTGCATATGTATTTATGATTGTTATATCTTTTTGCTGGATAGATTCCTTTATCATTATATAATGACCTTTTTTGTTTCTTTTATAGTTTTTGGATTAAAGTCTATTTTATTCAATATAAGAATAGTGACTCCTGCTCATTTTTGGTTTCCATTTGCATGGTATATATTTCTCCATCCCTTCACTATTCGTCTGTGTGAATCTTAACTGATGTGGTGAGCTTCTTGTAGGCAGAGTAGAGTTGGGTCTAGTTTTCTTAATTCATTGAGCCAGTGTATGTCTGTTGAGTGGGAAATTCAATCCATAGAGTTGTTATCGAAAGGTATTGTCTTACTACTGACATTTTATTGATTTTTTGTATAGTCATTTTAAATGTCTTTTGTTGATTTCTTTCCCTTTTACTGTTTGTCTTCCATGTTCTTTGGGTTTTTTAGGTGGTAAGATATAGTTTCTTTCTCTTTCTTTTTTACATATCTGCCTTACCAGTGGGTTTTGTTCATTCTCATGTATTCATGGTGGTGATTATCAGTTTTTGGATTCCAGATGCAGGGCTCCCATGAGGATTTCTTGTAGGGCTGGCCATGTGGTGGTGAACTACCATAGCTTTTCTTTGTTTGGGAAATATACTATTGTTCTTCATTTCTGAAGGATAGCCTTGCTGGGTATAGGATTCTTGGCTGGTAGTTTCGTGTTTTTCTTTTTTTTCTTCTTCTTCTTCTTTTAGTACTTTGAGTATACCATTCTATTCTCTTCTGGCCTGCATGGTTTCTGCTGAGAAATCTACTGTTAGTCTAATGGGGACTCCCTTATAGGTAACTGGTTGCTTTTCACTTGCTGTTTTTAGGATTCTGTCTTTGTCTTTGACTTTTGACACTTTGACTACAATATATCTTGGAGAGGACCTTCTTGAATTAAATGTGTTTGGGCATCTTTGGGCCTCTTGGATCTAGAAGTTTGTATCTCTCCCAATATCTTGGATGTTTTCCACTATTATTTCATTGAATAGGTTTTCAATGACTTTCCTTTCTCTTCCCCTTGTGGGACACTTATGATTTGGATGTTTGTATGCTTAAGGTTGTATTATAGCTCTTGTAGATTTTTTGGTCTGCCTGGGTTATTTTGAAGAGACTGTCTTCAACATCAGAAATTATTATTATTTTTTTTTTTTGCTTGCTCTAGCATGTTGCTTAAGCTCTTGGTTTTATATATATATATATATATACTTTCATTGAATGAATCCTTCAGTCCAAGGATTTCTGCTGCATTCTTTTTATGGCATCTATCTCTTTGTAAATTTCATCCATCATATCCTGATCGTTTTTCTCATTTACTTTTGTCATCTGAGTCTTCTTATATCTCTTTAAGTTTCCTTGAGGTTGTTGCTGGGGATTCCTTTTCAGTCATTTCAAAGGTTTCCTGCAGTTTGAGGTCTGGTACTTGAGAATTATATTCCTTTGGTGGCGTCATATTTTCATGGGTTTGTTTGTTTGTTTGTTTGTTTGTTTGTTTGTATTTCTAGTATCCCTACATTGATGTCTGGTCATCTAGTATAGCAGCTGCTCCTTTTATTACTCTGGACTGGCTTTTGAGGAGAGCCTCTCTCCGTATATGTGCTTTATATTGACCATCGGGTGAGGCACTTTAGTTTGCGTTCTGTGTAGAAACAGTAGTATAGTCTCTGTGTGGTTATATCATCTGTATTCAGTGTCAGAGTTGTCTGTGAGTGCCTCCAAAGCCTAAGCACTGGGACACTCAGTAGTTCTTTGCTGAAGTGAGTAACATTGTGTTGGGTCATTGAGGATGTGGGCGAATTTTCAAGTTCTTGAGAGAAGCACCTGTTCTTGGGAGAAGTGATCTTTTGCTCCCTGGCTGAGGTGGGTGACACTGGGCAGACTTGTTGGTACCCTGCTAGTATCCTATGACCCTGAAAGGTGCACTGGGGTGAACTAGAGCTCCTCAGCTTGAACAGGCGACCCGGGGCAGGACTTCTCTTTCATCTTTTCTTCAGGTAGAAGCTCCTCCTGGATCCTTGCTTCTGCCACCTGAGGGTATTTTCTTCCATACTCCATTTGCCTATCCTGAGTTTCTGCCCTCACGGCAGCCCCACACGTGTCCTTACCAGGTCAAGGCACAAACAGTTACCTCCCCACCCCTGGTGCATGACCATGGCAAAGCATAATTTCCTGTGTGTAGAGTCACTGAGTTGCAGGGCTGAACATGTTCACCTCTTTCCAGTAGCTCCACATGTGACCCTCCCTTACTTTCATGATCTCTGTGAGTAGTTCCCACCACTAGATGCATGGGGCTGCACTTGCTCACTTCTTCCTTCTTTCCTCCTGTCTGGTAAAACACAGAAACACCTGGATCTGGGTGAGCTGGTGGCACCTGGGCTAGGCAGTGGTGCCAGGAGTGGCAGCAGCAGCAGGTGTGATGGCTGGTGGGATGAACTGCTGTGCAGGGAGTCAGGCACTTGTGGCCGCAGTGCTCTGGGGCCAGGTGATGCCATCTGTGGCCAGTGGTAGTGGTGGTGGGAGTTTTGGGGTGGAAATGGTGCCATCTGCAGTGGGGAGCAGGATGAACTGTGAAGTGCTGTGCAGGGAGTCAGGCACTTGTGGCCGCAGTGCTCTGGGGCCAGGTGATGCCATCTG
>NW_007731204.1:50791-63798 GCF_000696425.1 Galeopterus variegatus
TCCTGCCCTATATATAGTACTTTGCTCACTATGAAACTACAGATTTGTTTTTTTTTTTTTTGAAAAGGATCTATTGGTGTAGATAAAATGAAAGTGATTTGTGAGCACTATAGAACTAAGTATAAAATTTTGTGGTGTGGGCCACTAGGGCTGCACATGAGAGTGGTGGGGGAAGGTCATGAGAGCCAGGCAAATTAAAAGCAGGATCACAGAGGAGGAGGGAGATACAGGCTTGGAAATTGGGTAGAATGGAATGACAGTAGGCAAGGAAAATCATTCCAAGCAAGGAGAAGATTCACTGTTTATTAATAGTGCTGGTGAGAGTTAGACAGTGAAGACTTGGTTTCAAATAACCTGGCTCTCTCTACACATGCTGCCTGTATTGTGGTACTCTCACATAGAAGCCTTATGCCCTCCCAGTCTCCCGGTAAGTCAGGGCCAGGTGCTGGGGGAGTTGATATGCTAGGGAGGGACAGGTGGAGAGATTAGACAATGAAGACTTGGTTTCAAATAACCTGGCTCTCTCTACACGTGCTGCCTGTATTGTGGCACTCTCACATAGAAGCCTTATGCCCTCCCAGTGTCCCGGTAAGTCAGGGCCAGGTGCTGGGGGAGTTGATATGCTAGGGAGGGACAGGTGGAGAGGCTGAGACTAGATTTCTTCTCATCTGGGTAAGAGAAGGTGCAGCAGACTTAGCAAAACTAAGAAAAGTAGCATTTCTTGGGCTCTATCGTTGTGTAATATAAAAGCATACCACTACACATTCAAACACACACAGGCATAATAATAATTGGAATCAATGTACATACAGTTTTCTAACTTTATTTTCTTAACAAATCATGAGCATTTGTTTTTGCTGCACTGATAATTAAATATTATTTTAAAACATAATTTAATGGTTGAATAATCTATTATATTGGTTTGCCACAGTATATTTAAACACTCTCCTGTTATTATCTATTTATACTATTTCCAATTTTTCTCCATTACAAATAGTACTGTGATACATATCCTTAATCTTTGATAATGTTTCTAATGGTTTTTAAGACATATTCCTAGTAGTATTATTGAATCAGAAAATATGAACATTTTAAGACTTTTTATGAATAGTTCTAAATTACTTTCCAGAAACACTGCACCCATTCTTATTCCCAGAAACAGTACAAAAAAAAAAAAAAAAAACTTTGGTTTCAAACATGGGATGCTACACACACCTTTTTTTTCTATTTAAGATATTAAACTATTTCAGATAAACAAAGGAATATATTATTCTTTGCAGGTATCAAATATGCATACAACTTAAAAGTAATTTATGAAAGTTTTGAAGCATAAAGAACAAATGTTAAAACCTGCCATGTAGATTAAGAAAGAGAATGTAATCCAAAGTACTGAAGCTCCTTATGTGGTCTTCCCAAAGTTTCCCATAGCCTTTCTACCTCCAAGCAGTAAACACAACATTGAATTTTACTGTCAGCTATGTCCTTTAGAGTTTTGCTATGTAGGTATGTAACCCTAAATAATCTGCAATTTAATTTAGCTTATTTTTGAACATTATAAATATATCATACAATATACATTTTCCAGCAACTTGAGTTTTTTAACTAATTTATTTTACTGCTATATAGTATTTCATTGTATGAATGTATCATGGCTTATCCTCTCTTCTGTTGATGGATACTTGAGTTGTTTCTAGTTTGTGTCTATTTATGGGCAACGTTGCCATGAAGAGTCTTCTCTGTATCTCCTGGTATTCTTCTGTGAGAGTTTCTGCCAGGCAATGATTAACAGCATGGAGTATGTGTGGTTCTGGAGAGACCTGAGACTTTTTATAGGCTTTCAGGGAATAGACAGCATTCAGGAATCAGTTTACAAACATCAATTTCTGTATGTACATACATTCTCCTAAAACCAAGTCTTTCTTACCTCTCATATTTTAATAGCTATTCTCCCACAAATATATATATGCATGCATACTTGTCACTCACTTAGATTCTTACTATAATGCATTAAACTGGAATATAAAAAACTATAGGATGGCAAACAAAGGGACATTTAAAAGTTTTATGATGATTTTGAAAAAGCGAATGACTTTAATGAGTGGATAACAAATCATTTTGCAAGTCAGATGCATTCCAATTATTTGTTTTCTACAAAGCCAAGCTTTCAGCCTCTAGGTTATTACAAATAATTTCTGATGATAAAATCATCAATCATAAATCACTAGGCAATACTTGGCATATAACTGATGGGAATGAATTCAAAGAATTGAGGGACACTGCTCAACAAAATTCCTTCCATTCTGCTATTTATTTATAAGAATAAGTATTTTTAGCATTTACATCTACAAAAACAATGAATAGGAATAAAATTGATGCTGTATCCTGTCTCATTCTAGCTATAAATAATATTATTCATAGATATATAAACCAATAGGAAAAAACCCTCTATCCATTTTAATAAGATATACATTTCCAATAAAATTTTAGTTTTTATAGTTAGTAATTATCTAACAAAATTTATAATTTGTTCACATTATTTTGACCAACTGTCTGTTACTAATAACTGTAATGATAACTCAATCCAGACGAAATTTTTAATACTTACATCTTTATGGTCATACAGAAAATCTTTGAAAACTTTAGTTTATGCACATATTTTTGTTCTAAAGATGTATGGTAATCAATTAAAGACTTGCAAGCATAAAACTATATTAAATTTGGATAAAATTACAGAGTCATAGAATAAAAATACAGGTTTATGGAGAAAAATAATAAAAACTTAAACCATTAAAAAGAAATTAATTATGTTTTTTTTTCTAACTTAAAGTCAATACACAGGAAATTATATTTGTTGACTACATTAAAATCTCCAGTGAAAAGTTTAGATGACAATTTAAATTGTGCAAGCAGTGCACAGATTTTCAAAATTTTGGTGGGTCGTGCAGGTGACAATACTACCTCTCCAGGGTATATACCCACGTGTAACATTGTTGCATAAAAAGGTATGCACATCTTCATTATTTTTAGTTAATATTAAACTGTTTTTCAAATTTTCCAACAGTATTGGAACCACAAAGTCCTAATCACTGCACATCCTCTGAAACACTTCGGATTGCTGGAGTTTTCCATTTTTGCCAAGCAAGTGGGTTTAAAATGTTATTTCATTGTGGTTTTAATTTGCATTTTCCTGACTTAATGAGGTTGAGCATATTTTCATATGTTCATTGGTATTTGTGTTACTATTATTTATTTTTAAGCTTTGTTAATTTGATTTACAGAAAGTGATGTCTCATTTGCATTTCTTTGATAACTAACAGGGTTAATACTTTTTCATATGCTTATTAGCCATTTCCACTTTTTATGTGAATTGTCCATTCATATCCTGCCCATTTTTCTACTGGGATTTTAGGGTTTTTTAATGAATTCAAATGAGTTCTGTTAAGGCCTAAGCCCCTTACTTGTCACATTTATTGTGTTGCAATCTTGGGATAAACCGTACTTTGTTATCTGATACCATAGTTCTTTTAATATACTTATGAATGTGATTTGCTGATCTTTTGTTTTGGATGTCAACATCAATATTTATAACTCAGATTGTTCTGTGAGTGTTCAGCTCAGTTTTGTTTTGTTTTGTGGGGGTGGCACTGTGTCAAGTTTTGGTATCATGGTAATACTTGCTTCTTAAAACAAACACAGAAGATTTCTAGGGAGATCAATCAGTTACACACTGTAAAAATTGTTGTTTGTAAAATTGACAGACAACAACTATAAAATAATCTAGAACTGATTTTTGAGACAGAATAATTATTAAGGCAAGTTATTAGGTTTTCTTTCTTTTGTACCAAATTTAGTGTGCATTCTTTCTCCAGCAAATCATCAATTTCATTAAGAACTTCACATTTATGACTACAGATATGTACAGTTTGGCTTATGGGTTTTGAAATGTCCTTTACACTGATCCTATGTTTCTCTTCTTGTTATAAATTTTGTATATTTGTACTTTTTAATTTACTTTGAAATTCCAAAAGATTTTAAAATTTGTTTTTCTCAAAGAACTCTTAGATATGATTATGAATTTACTGTTTATCTTACTTATGATTTATGGATTTCTCCATTTATCTTTCTTTTTTTAATTAGGTTTGTTTCTAATCTGTTGAGTCAACTGCTTCATTTTTTATTCTTTGTTGTTGACTTTCTGTATAAGGCTATTTCTTGGTTTTATTATCTTGTTAGTCAGGGCCAATTTCAATAGACAACTAGTTACTATTTCTATCTTCCTCCTGTAATTTACCATCCAAAGATGCAACTTTCATTCTTTTCCTTCTTAAAATACCTTAAATCATTCCTCACTGGGTACTAAAATATGTTTCAAGTCTTACTTCCCATTCAAGGTCCTCTATACCCTGGCCATAACATGCATTTCTAAAGTCAGCCCCTAGAACTTCCTATATATATTTCCTATTCTAGACACAAACTGGACACTAAATTTTCCAAACATTCTAACCACCATTTATTTGCTTTTCCTCCTACCAGGAATGTCTTTCTTCCCACCCCTCACTCCCTAGAACCTTTACTATCTTTTGAAATTGTATTCAGCCCACCAGGTGGTTGTGGCTTCCCAGTTTGCTGTAAGCTGGGGAGTGCTGCACACAGGCTGGCAGGCCTTGTGTACACAACAGTACCCTGTCCTGCTGACATACCCAGCTCACAAGGAGCGCTCTGTAACCACAACAGCAGCTCTATCAAGGGTCTCCATATATCATTCAAACCTGAAAAGAGTCACTAGGACAACAGGTATAAGCCAGGTCTATTCTGGCAAATCAGGACATATGGCCATCACTCTAACAAAAATCTCATGAGCTATGCCCGTACCTACTTAATATATCTATACCTTTCTTATTTCTCTGTATGGAAGGGAGGGAAGGAGATATAAGAGCACATTATATAAAAGTACAGAAAGAAAGGGAATATCAGTACAGATATCCCCAGCTAGGATTTTTTAATGTGCCTCGTGTTTGGTTTTAGTGGATGTTTTACAGAGAGTTTTGCCTACACTAATATTAGGTACCAGGATCCCTTGCCCTGTCTGTGTCCTCTCCGGATCCAGGCTAAAAACAGGCAGAGAGACCCATCTGGTTCAAATAATCCTAGGATATTATATTGACCTCATAATGTCTGAGGCATGTCATGGGAGAGAGCAATGTGAGGTCCCAAGCTCATCAGAAAGATACACACTGTCACAAAGATTTTATAGCTCCCAGAGTTACAATATTTTCTCAAGTCTTCTCCCAATTCCACTTGCTCTCCCATCACCATGACAACACACATTTCATTAATAATGGAGACCTGAGGGAAAGCTTCTGGTGTTAGCCCCATCTCAGGACTCACCTCCTGCATTTGGCATTTCATGAAACCATTCTGATCCTAGACATTGTGCTTTGAACATTCCAAGTTATCTCAATTTTGCATATTAGAGAGGAGGCTGGATAAATACTATAGATGGTGAAAATTCAGGATTTAGCCAAGGTTTTCCTAAAGCAATTAGCCAGTACAACAAATGGAATGAAAGGAAAGCCATTACAAAAATGCTAAGTCATTTAAATTTGGAAATCAATGCCTCATCCCTGGTTCAGACGCAGAGAAAAGAGGACAGACAGACTGAAAAGTTTTCATACTGTTTGCATAGTGCCTCTCAACCCCCAGGATGTATGAATGGGATGGCAAAGAGCAGTATTTGTGAGATGAACTGGTCTCAGCTGCTCAGCTAAGTTAACAACATCCTGGGAGTCCCTGGTACTTTTTCCTATATAGACTTGGCCAACTTTAAAAGGCCCTGTGATGTAATTAAAAAATAAATAAATAAAAGGGAAAGACTGTTATCAGACTATTGATCTAAGTTAACAACATCCTGGGAGTCCCTGGTACTTTTTCCTATATAGACTTGGCCAACTTTAAAGGGCCCTGTGATGTAATTAAAAAATAAATAAATAAAAGGGAAAGACTGTTATCAGACTATTGAATCCCAGCTCCAAACCTTATCAGTTTTGTTAGCTTGGATGACATATGACAATGGCTACTTCTTTCAGTAAAATGGAGAGAGTGATACTTACATTGAATATGAAAATTAATGAATAAATGAGCCTGGGATGTAAAGTATTCTCAATAAAAGTTAAAAATAGCAATATTAGAATTATCATCATCATCATCATCATTGTCATCAATACCATCAATGGGCTTCTGGAGGAACAAGTTTGAGACCTTCCTGTGGAAGTGCTACAGTGACATCTGTCCCACCTCAGCCACAGTCCTGATTCAGGAGCACCAGGCACATTGTCTAGCAGTGGGAGAAGTCAGACATGAGTCCAGGACCCAATGATCAAAATAATTTGAAGTCAGGAACAGGAGCAGTCAGGATCAACAAAAAATTAAGTTTCAACTTTCCTTCCTGGGAAGAGACAGGCAGGTCAGAATCAGAAGGCGTGCGCCCAAGGACCGTGAATAGCTGGCCGCCCTGCGAGAGCCTCCTTCACCAGCTCCTAGCCTTGGCTTGCACAGCTGTTCCCTCCCTCATGGGGTCGTGGAGCCTGCAAGGGGTAGGGGATTCTAAGCAGCAGAAAGGAGAGGCAGAGGACTGGGACTTCCCATCTCTTCCCACCAATGGGGCCCTGTCCCAGAAGCTCGAGCCGAGGGAGCCAATGCTAAGTTTAGGGCTAACTGGCCAGTAGGATAGGGAGAAAGTCCCCTCAGCACCTGAGATGAAAAACTAACATTGATCTTGGAATGTATCCTGCCCCAGGTAGTCAGGAGTTCACATAAACTTTCTAAAAACCAGACCACTCCATGAATCTAATATTATATCACCCAACATCTCACAGAATGTTTGCTTAAAAAACTATTGTATATAAACAGGCAATAGAGGGAAAAGGAAAAATGGTAGATAGGGGCAAAGTCAGTTGGGGTTAGGGAGAGCTGAGCAGGTGCATGTGTGTGTGTTCTTGTGCAGCACACGTGAGAATTTGCACATGTGCCAGTACTCCTGCATTCACTGGAGCACATGTGTGAGGATCCTTGAGCTTCAGGACAGTGACACCATTTGGTTCTGCCTAGGTTGTTACATATTTTCACATGAGAATTGAGTGATAGTCACTTTTGCCCAGCAGCATGAAGGGATGTCCTGTTTCAAATCAACCTTGTCTCTAAAGGAAAACTTACATACGTGACACAGAAAGATGGAAAGTGGCTTCTAGCTGTGGCCCCTGTTATGACTCAACCAAACCTGCTGAAAGGTATTGTAGGTCTTCAGAAGCACAGGTGGGCAAGAAGAGGAGATGGTCTGGCCAGGGCAGCATCTGGAGCATGGTGAGAATGATGGGTGCCTGTGGAAGTGGCCCCCTGCAAGGGCAAGAGATCATGGTCATTGTCCACATGCCCATATGCAGAGGCGGATGAGGTGGTGATAGTACTTAACATTCATTCATTCACTTATTCACATAACAAACCTTTATTAAGCACTTACGTATGCACCAGACATTGCTCTAGGCAAGGGAAATAGAGAAGTGAACAGGATAGACAAAGTCCTCTCCTTTATGGAGCTTATATTCTGAAAAAAGATATTGATGATGAACAAATAAGTTACGCATAAGGTAATGTCAGAAATGGCAAGTGGTATGGGGGCGGGTATGGCGAGTGTAACCACATCCTAGGGGTGCCCAGGGAAAACCTCTTTGAAGAGGTGACATTTGAACAGAGCCTTGAATGAGACGAGGATTAAGCCAGGCAAAAATCAGAGAAGAGTGTTCTAGGCAGAGGCAGTAGAAACTGTGAAGGCCCTGAGGTCAAAACAAGCTCAGTGCTTTCAGTTTTAGAGTGTGGACAGTAGCCTGCAGCCCAACCTGCAGGGTGTGAATGGAGGGGGAGGGGCCAAGGAGAGAGCGAGGAAAATGAAGTCTTCAAGGTAGCTTGGGTCCAGATCGTACTGAGACTCGAAGGCCGGCCGTGGTCAGGGACTTTGNAGAGAAAAGAGGACAGACAGACTGAAAAGTTTTCATACTGTTTGCATAGTGCCTCTCAACCCCCAGGATGTATGAATGGGATGGCAAAGAGCAGTATTTGTGAGATGAACTGGTCTCAGCTGCTCATCTAAGTTAACAACATCCTGGGAGTCCCTGGTACTTTTTCCTATATAGACTTGGCCAACTTTAAAGGGCCCTGTGATGTAATTAAAAAATAAATAAATAAAAGGGAAAGACTGTTATCAGACTATTGAATCCCAGCTCCAAACCTTATCAGTTTTGTTAGCTTGGATGACATATGACAATGGCTACTTCTTTCAGTAAAATGGAGAGAGTGATACTTACATTGAATATGAAAATTAATGAATAAATGAGCCTGGGATGTAAAGTATTCTCAATAAAAGTTAAAAATAGCAATATTAGAATTATCATCATCATCATCATCATTGTCATCAATACCATCAATGGGCTTCTGGAGGAACAAGTTTGAGACCTTCCTGTGGAAGTGCTACAGTGACATCTGTCCCACCTCAGCCACAGTCCTGATTCAGGAGCACCAGGCACATTGTCTAGCAGTGGGAGAAGTCAGACATGAGTCCAGGACCCAATGATCAAAATAATTTGAAGTCAGGAACAGGAGCAGTCAGGATCAACAAAAAATTAAGTTTCAACTTTCCTTCCTGGGAAGAGACAGGCAGGTCAGAATCAGAAGGCGTGCGCCCAAGGACTGTGAATAGCTGGCCGCCCTGCGAGAGCCTCCTTCACCAGCTCCTAGCCTTGGCTTGCACAGCTGTTCCCTCCCTCATGGGGTCGTGGAGCCTGCAAGGGGTAGGGGATTCTAAGCAGCAGAAAGGAGAGGCAGAGGACTGGGACTTCCCATCTCTTCCCACCAATGGGGCCCTGTCCCAGAAGCTCGAGCCGAGGGAGCCAATGCTAAGTTTAGGGCTAACTGGCCAGTAGGATAGGGAGAAAGTCCCCTCAGCACCTGAGATGAAAAACTAACATTGATCTTGGAATGTATCCTGCCCCAGGTAGTCAGGAGTTCACATAAACTTTCTAAAAACCAGACCACTCCATGAATCTAATATTATATCACCCAACATCTCACAGAATGTTTGCTTAAAAAACTATTGTATATAAACAGGCAATAGAGGGAAAAGGAAAAATGGTAGATAGGGGCAAAGTCAGTTGGGGTTAGGGAGAGCTGAGCAGGTGCATGTGTGTGTGTTCTTGTGCAGCACACGTGAGAATTTGCACATGTGCCAGTACTCCTGCATTCACTGGAGCACATGTGTGAGGATCCTTGAGCTTCAGGACAGTCACACCATTTGGTTCTGCCTAGGTTGTTACATATTTTCACATGAGAATTGAGTGATAGTCACTTTTGCCCAGCAGCATGAAGGGATGTCCTGTTTCAAATCAACCTTGTCTCTAAAGGAAAACTTACATACGTGACACAGAAAGATGGAAAGTGGCTTCTAGCTGTGGCCCCTGTTATGACTCAACCAAACCTGCTGAAAGGTATTGTAGGTCTTCAGAAGCACAGGTGGGCAAGAAGAGGAGATGGTCTGGCCAGGGCAGCATCTGGAGCATGGTGAGAATGATGGGTGCCTGTGGAAGTGGCCCCCTGCAAGGGCAAGAGATCATGGTCATTGTCCACATGCCCATATGCAGAGGCGGATGAGGTGGTGATAGTACTTAACATTCATTCATTCACTTATTCACATAACAAACCTTTATTAAGGACTTACGTATGCACCAGACATTGCTCTAGGCAAGGGAAATAGAGAAGTGAACAGGATAGACAAAGTCCTCTCCTTTATGGAGCTTATATTCTGAAAAAAGATATTGATGATGAACAAATAAGTTACGCATAAGGTAATGTCAGAAATGGCAAGTGGTATGGGGGCGGGTATGGCGAGTGTAACCACATCCTAGGGGTGCCCAGGGAAAACCTCTTTGAAGAGGTGACATTTGAACAGAGCCTTGAATGAGACGAGGATTAAGCCAGGCAAAAATCAGAGAAGAGTGTTCTAGGCAGAGGCAGTAGAAACTGTGAAGGCCCTGAGGTCAAAACAAGCTCAGTGCTTTCAGTTTTAGAGTGTGGACAGTAGCCTGCGGCCCAACCTGCAGGGTGTGAATGGAGGGGGAGGGGCCAAGGAGAGAGCGAGGAAAATGAAGTCTGCAAGGTAGCTTGGGTCCAGATCGTACTGAGACTCGAAGGCCGGCCGTGGTCAGGGACTTTGAATTTTATTCTAACTTGATGGAAAACCATGGGAGGGTTTTGAGGAAGAAAGTGTTTATTACATGCCTGAGGGAGCTTAACCCTTTATATGCATTGCCCCATGAAAAGCCATGCCTCTGCGAGATAGGCTGTGTACAGATAAGGGCATCTCTGGGCTCAACCTCCTGCTCCAGCCACTCTGCAGGGCCAGGCTTCGATGGCCTCCACCAGCTTTGCACAGGCACAGCCTGACGGCATTTGGTCCCAGCCTCATCAGGCACCTCTCATTTCTTGCCCCAGAGCTTCTCTGACTCCCAGCTGGGCACACACAAAAGTGCAACCTGCGGTGCCAGGGGTTGACACACAGTGGGGGTCACCCTTGACCAATGGGTGACAGAAGCCAATGGGTAAGTGCTTCTCCTTTGTTCCCCTGGAAATCCGGTTCTGATTTGGATTTCATAATTCTCCCTGACATTCCAGTGGAGCTGAGCATCAGTGTCTTGTGCAGAATCCTCCCTGTATCGCCTGTTCCTTCTACCCTGTTTTACTACCCTGTCTTGTATCCCTTCTGTCTGGAATCATGTTTTTAAATAAACTCATTGTGTATTTAGCAGGCACAACATTTAGAGGAAGACAGATGACAACACGATTATCCATGTTTTACAGATAAGGAAGTAAGAGGTGAAATAAATTGTCCAGGGTCACACTGGAGTCAGGGATGGGACCCAGGTTTATCTGATTCCAGCGACCGTGACCTTAACCACTGTGCTGTGCCACCTCATACTCAGAATTTGGTAGCTGGCAATGTTTTAATTTTGTATATCACTTCCTGTTGGGAGCAGAGAAATCCACAGACCACCCGTGAAGATACAGCTGACTGCTAAGCATGCAGGGTTTCCAGGGTAGCCCATCTGATTGGGATTCAGAGAAGGATCCTAGTGCTGAAGAGAGGATCAGCACTATTGAGGCACTGAGGAAGAAGCCTGAATTCGTGGTTCTGGAAACATGGCGTGGGTTACGGGCAGGCTGCACTCAGGGAGCAGGTGGAACGACGCCCTCACTGGGAAACCAGACGCCAGCCCTGTGGCTGCAGGACGCATTTCAGAACTCACCCTACAGGAGGCCTGGAAAGAGTCTCACTTGTTAGGAGCATAGGTATGTGTAGGATAATTAACATCAGCTATCTTTTTAAAGATAAATGTAGTCAGATCGATAATAGCCGGTAATAATAGCTCCCTATTCAGCACTTCTTTGTGCCAGGCGCTGGGCTACGTGCTTTGCATCTGTTATTTATTTATTTATTTATTTTGGAATTTTAAAAGTCTATTTTTATTTTTTTATTTTATTTTTTATTGGTTATGAATATTCATGGGGTACAAAGCTGACTGTCACCACTTTGCAGCAGATAAAATGATGATGTGGATGCAATGCTTATCCACACGTTGGCTATCAGGATTAGAGAGGTTAACTCAGTGACTATCAGACAGTTAACAAATGAGAGATCCAGGGCTCAAACCAGGTCTGTGTGACACCAAAGCCCTTTCTTCTTAACCACTTCTCTAGAATGCTGGAGTGGAGCTTTTTTTTTTTTTAGGAGGCAGTGAAAAGCTATTGGAGATATTGGGGCAGGACAGGGCAGGTAGAATAATTTCAATGCCAGTATACACGTTAAAATAATTCTAAGAATAAACAATTAGGAGACTATTCCTATGGTTCAGAAGAAGGTGATATGGAATGAAATTAAGGGGGTTGCCTGTAAGTAGAAGACAAGACAGGATCTGACCCAAGTGAGGCTATGAAGAAACAATCTGTGAAGTCAAAGTACCAATTAATCCAGAGCACATGGGAAAGATAGGAGTGGGGAAGCCTCTGACCCTGTGATTCTAATTAAATATTGATGGTGCCGTTAATAGCAATAGGGACGTCAGCAGGAACCAGAAGGAAATGGTAGGGTCTGTTTAGGTGACAGAAGCCTTTGGTGGAAAACACATCCCAAAGGCTGATTGAATTGTGGTTCTTTGGCTCAGAAATGGGACGAGATCTGGAGACACAGATTCAGCAATCATCCTAGACAGTCCCAGCAGAACCCTTAGGTGAGGTCAGTTGGAGAAGCAGGCTCGGGCCCCAGCCCACCGTGCAGCAGGGCCTAGGTCCTCTTGCCTTTCTTGCCCACCTGCCCTTTTCTCCCCACTCAGTCCAGATGGCGACGTGGTTTTTGGTGCTGCCTTTATCATTTCCAACACGATATTCGCGCATGACCTGTCTTGCCGAGTTCGGATTCCAAGTAGAGACTATATATTAAACTTCTTTTTTACCTCTACCAAATAGTATCCTAGTAGGTTGTTAGCACAATATCTTATCAGGCTTTTCATTTTTATAAGAACATATTCTAAAATGTAACGCAGATCATCAAATGTACATTCTAAAATGTATCGCAAATCATCAGATTGGGGCCATTCAAAGCGGAAATGTGTAAACCAAAGCACTCACCTAAAGTGCCTTCATTGTACTGTTTTAAGGGCAGGCCTTCCTACACCCTCAACCCTCAGTTTCTGCTTACAATCAAAATTCGAGTCTCCCAGTCTCCCCTCTTCAAGTTCTAGCTTCAGGCAGTTGAGACATAGGAGCTTTGCAATTAAATTCTCCCCTCCGGCCAAACTGACCCCAAACCATACTTATGAAATTGCTCAACTTTATTGATTGTGTTTTTTTTGTTGTTTAATTTTTATTTTGTCAATATACAATGTAGTTAGTTATTGTGTCCCATCACC
>NW_007731204.1:64794-65874 GCF_000696425.1 Galeopterus variegatus
GGAGCTAAAGGTGATTGTGTTGTTTTTATTTTCTGTTTTATGTGAGCACACAGGGCCCTCCTCACAGGCAGAGCTGCTTTGCTGATCTCAGAAAGGTGGTGTCTTTAGGGCCCTGAAGCCACAGTGGCCATAGAGGAGCTTAGCCTCTGTCCTACCAGATCTGCATGTTGTTTTCACCACCCAACGCTGAGGGTCTGTCTTGGCCTGTGGGCAGTTCAGGCCCTAGTTAACACTTGGAACAGGCAAGGCAAATCTACAAAACCCTTTCACCCATTCACCCCATCTCTGCTGACCAGTGCTTTCCTTGCTGTGGCCAGACCCTCAGGACAGCACCCTACCAGCTCTGTCACTGTCAACCATTCAGTGAAGGGGGACTGCGTGGAGTGGCTACTTATGGGCTAGGCCCTGGGTTAGTTGTACAGGATTCCACATCGAACAAAGCACAGTTCTTTCTTCTCAAGAAGCACCTAGTGTAAGGGGAGAGGCAGACATATAAGCAGGTAGCTGCAGTGCAGAATGGCAGGTGCAATATTAGAGGGCAGTTTATAAGCACAAAAGAGTGGGTGCCTAACCTGCTAGGAAGGCAGAAACACTTCGGATATGAGGCTGACTTATCCATTAGGTGCAGTAGGCATAGTACCCAGGGCGCATGAGAATGTCCTAATTTTAATTTATTTTAAAATAAGAACAAAGGACTATAATAATAATAAATAACAATGCATTGAGCCTATATTATATGCATCTTTATAACAATGTGTTATAAAATTTATTTTTAATATTTTGGGAGGAGGAAGGTCCCACAAAGGCAAAACTGCTTAGGACCGACCAAAATCATAAATTGGCCCTGCCTGGATGCCCTAGCCTAGGGCAGAATAGAAGATATCTAGACAGTGTGGGAGGGGCGGAGCGGACTTTCTAGTAGAGGGACAAGTATAAGTGTGTGTTGAAAGCATCAGCGACTCAGTGACGATAGGGAGTGAACTGAGGACGGGCAGTAGTGGAAGATTAGGTACAGACCTAGGCAGTGATCTGCTATCTTAAGAATCCGGAATGAGTCCTGTGAGCCTGTTCCCTTCCAGG
>NW_007731204.1:65954-138927 GCF_000696425.1 Galeopterus variegatus
CTAGGGCAGAATAGAAGATATCTAGACAGTGTGGGAGGGGCGGAGCGGACTTTCTAGTAGAGGGACAAGTATAAGTGTGTGTTGAAAGCATCAGCGACTCAGTGACGATAGGGAGTGAACTGAGGACGGGCAGTAGTGGAAGATTAGGTACAGACCTAGGCAGTGATCTGCTATCTTAAGAATCCGGAATGAGTCCTGTGAGCCTGTTCCCTTCCAGGTTCTCATTAGCCCACCACACGAAATCCAGCTTGCCAATCCTGTGCCCCATTTTATCCCAGCTAATACTCTCCTTAGGACATAATCCAGGTAACTTGGTCTGTGCCAAAATACTAGTGCCCATGAGCAGCAAGCATTCTATGCCACCTCCTTTGTAGAGAGAGTACGACACCTTAAATAAGGGAATGTATTTCCAGTGGCAGGGGAGGGAGGAGATTCAGGAGCAGGCAGGTTCTGGACTTTCCCCTCCACCCCTCTCCCTGTACCAGGATATCAGTTTGAGCCCCCTAGAAAGGCTGCTGATGGACCATTGGCTGCCTTCCTCCTTCCTGTAAACAAAAGTGCCCAGAGGTCTGCTCACTCAATGACCATTTTTGAAGCAGGAGCTGAAGGCAAGAAAAAACATTCATTATGCATGAATACGAGAGCCTCCCCCCACCTCCTAATGCATGTGTTATTTAAATACACTTGTGAGAGGTGTTCATTATTTACCCCATTATTTAGAAATGTGCTTCAAAGACCCCTCCAACAGCAGTGTGCCATCACGTTGTTTAAACAAATGATTTGTTAAATCACCACTCTCACAGCCCTGGAGCTTGGGGTTATATTGTCTTGAGCAGACACAACTCGGGGGTCACCCTGCTGCTGAGGATTGTCTAATCTACTCCTCACTACATTCTGATGGTTAATAAGGATTGGGTTTTGAAAGGCAAGGTCAAAAGGAGGACTAAGCGACTCCTGACGCTGTGAGTTTATTGTTCCCAGAGGCTGGTCAGCGCCCAGTGAGGAGAGAGCCATTGTTGTCAAGAGGCCTGGGAGACAAAGCCTAGCTCAGCCATTCACCCATGTCAGGAGCTGAATGGGGGCTTCCAGAAGGATCCAGCCCTTGATTTTAGGAATAGCTCTCTCTAGGAAGACGTTTACATGAAAATGGCAACCTGCAAAAAGATGTATTTAGTGTTGATCATGTGCATTATCAAAGAACACCTTTAAGCACCTGTTCCCCTGGGTACACTAAAGTGTCTATTTACAGGTCTTTAAATTGTAGGATAAAAATGCTTATGGCAAGTCACTGATTATAGAGAATCAAACTGAGATGCACTCATTGATTCAAGAGGAAAAGAAGAATAATTGGGAGAAAGGTTTCAAACTTTAAAAAATCAATTTATGTAAATGTATCAAGAAGATATCTGCTGCATAAAGAGAGGCATGTCTGTCTTTTCTCCTGTTTTGGGCATAGCAACTGTCAGCTCTTCTCTGCTCACTGACTTTTTTTGTCCCCACACACCAGTCTACAGTCCTTGTCTCTGCGTGGCTACTTTACAAAAGATGTAAATGTCCTCAGGGAACCAAAGGTGAACCACAGAAAAATATATACAGACCCCGAGGGAGTAAATCATGCAATACCTCTCTTCCTGTGTTTGTGGAAGGACTTGGTAATGTATAGGTGGTGGCTGCTGTGTTGTTGGGAAGAGGTTTTCCATCACCACTGAGAGCTGAGGCAGACTTCAAATGATTCTCCTTCTGGAAATTCTTCCATTCAGTTAATGGCACTCACGGTCAGCAGACTAAATCCTTCAAGATCATATCAATTACGCCCTTTCCTTAATCTCCTAGATGTTGTCTGCCACCAAATCCAACCTATTCTTCCCTGGTAATCATTTCACATTCAGTCCTGCCCATCCTAGGTCTTCCTCACCTAAGGCCTGAAAATCTGCAACAGCCTTTCATCTCTTTTCCCGCTGCCCTTCATTCTCAAAGTCTCTTAAAGTTTTGTTTGTTCAATTTCCTGTCCTGCTATGGTGGGCAAACCACACAACACTCCACGCCGAGTTTTTCTGATTCCCGGTCGCTTCCTTTTCTTGGTTTTTCTCCGGTGTGGGGTGAAGATTCCACCCGCGGCTCCTTCCTGTCATCTGCTAGGTCTGAGCGTCCAATCTCCTCCAAGCCTCACTTCAAACAAGAACACAGACATCAACAGAAGATCTAGCAATGGTTTTGGGGCACAGTTCAGTCTAAATTCACACTTAAAAAAGAAATATCCCTTTGAAGGAAGGAAGGAGTCTGAGGAGCCACAGCTCTGTGTAACACACACAGAGCTCTTTACTAGGCATGATTTAGCTCCTTAGAGCAAACCCTGCTCTACTATCTCCAGGCGGATTATGCTTGCGTTTCAAATTTCCATAGCCACATGGTGGATTTTCTAGAATAGAGGAAGAGTCTATATCAAAGGTATATTCACATCTCAACTTCCCTCAGGATAGAAAAAGGAAAAACCCAGACCTCAGGCCAACTTTCCAATGAGGGTTTCTAGCTTTACTGTTTCTACCAAGGTTTCAAAGAACTTAGGGCCAAGTTTCATGCAGAAGTGAAAAGGAAAACTGGATTTTATCTTTCTCCAGACCATGCGAAGAAGGGCAAGGTGAATTTCTTACTGAAAGTATTACATTGCCCAGAAGATAATTGGTGTCCTTTCCTCCTATGAGATTACTAAACCATCCTGGGCATAAAGGAAAATTGGGGGCCTCGATACAAAATTTTGCAGAGAAGCCACCCTCCTTCCCTCACCTCCAGAAAAGAAAATCCCTCACTATACAGCCTGGGTCGCTGTACTTTTCTGAAAAGCACTGAGCTAGACCTGAGCTCTGTTTCCAATTTTTCTGCTAACTAACCATTGACTAGTCATTTCTCTCGTCTGGCCAATATTTGTATTCCTCTATCACATAAAGGAAGTTGAAATACAAGATTTCTTTGGCCCTCTTCGATTCTTACAGTGCCATGACTTTGCAGGGGCTGCTAGAACTCTGGGGAGCTCTGCGACCAGACAAAGAAACACATTTCCAGAATCTTCGGAAGATTCCTGAATTAACCAACTGCAATGGTACCCATGTTAGGCTAGCCAATTTTTGACTTCTGATTTTAGTTCTCACAAGGAAATCGGGAAACAGTATTTTCTCCCCTAATAAAAGAAGAAAGGTTTTGTTCCCTAGTTCATCATCAATCCTAGCATGTTTTATATAAATGCCCCTAGAAAGCTCACACTTTCACTTCTTGCCAAAACTGGCTGAGTTCCTGGCTCGAGCTGGGAAACAGAGGAAGAATTACGAGTGTGGTTGAACGCACTGGCATGCATGAGGCTGGAGCAGCTCTGCGTATCAGTAACGTGTAATGACAACCTCCCATCTGTTCTCTGGAACTCTTCATGGGAGCCTTCGTAAAGCTGGAAATCTGGAAGGAGATGAACGCAAGGGGGATGTTTAAAAGCCACATGTGAGCTCAGAAGGACCTGCAAAAAGGGATCCACTGCAGGTTGGCAGTAGGGAGCCTGGCAGGCTACAGAGCTTAGGGAAGTGAGCAGGGGCCTGTGAGGTGAAAGAAAAGTTCAGGGAGGGGAAGAGCCTTCTCCAGCCCCTACATAAAACCCTCTGTACTTCACAATAAGGTCCTGAGCATTTTTTGGAATGAAGTGTCAGTCCAGAACAAAGCAACTGTTCCCCAAACCCCATCACTATAAGGAGACACTGGGTTTTCCCAATGTCCATTGCAGCATAAATCTATTGGCCAAAACTGGAACCAAAAGTCTGACAAATGGGCAGAATGTCCAGCACTCCTGCAGATGCCCCCGCCTCTGCTCCTGGGGACAGAATAGATAGGCTGCAGAGAAGAGAGAAGGTCTGAGACAGCCTATCCCCCCAACTGGTGGTATTTGAGAACAAAATAAAGCAGAATGAGGTCTGAGTCTCTTTCTAGGGTACAGAGCTAGATCTCCCTAAGCCCCCAGGAGTCCTGCAGAAATGCTGCCCAGGGAGAGCAAGCAAACAGAATGCAATTTGCCAGCTGCATTCTGAGCACGGACTCTGCTGTGAGCAGCCTGGTTGCCAGCTTCTACCACCAAAGGATCTGGGAGCCTAGGGCTGTTGGTATTCACCTCGGGCGACTGATTAGCCAGCAAGAGAACTTATTAGCACCCCAATTTCACCCTAGTGAAGCCTCCCCCTCAGGGGACAGGAGGGAGACATTTTCATGGATTTGATAAATGCTTTGGGGAATCTGAGATCACAGGCTTGGAATAAAGGAGGAATGTGAGCAGGAGATTATGGAATTTGTGGAGTTGACATATGAACGGAGAGAGGCTGTGGGGCCCTGGGCTGGGCTGAGAAGCCCTTCCTGGCTGCAGGTGTCACACTTCTCATCCTCCCGATTAGCTGAGCACATGCATAAGCCTTCCCAGCTGTTCCCTGTGCCTCATGGAGTTTCTCCAGCCAGGCTTTTTCACGTTCCTTCCCCAAATTTAGGCCCCTGGGAAAGACTCCTGAAATAGGCAGATTAAAAATGTTTACCTAACACTTGAAGTTATTGCTAAACATCCCTCTGAGAGCATCTCAGTAGAAATAAAAGTTTTGAAAGAGGTCTCATTTCATTCATTATTTCATTCATTATTCATAACATTTTAGAGTGTATCCTAGATACCAGGCGATGTCTTAGACCTGAGGATAAAAGAACTAGGAGCTCACACTGTCTAAGGGAGACAGAGAGCATAAGTACGTGAGACCATTATGGAAGGAACCTAAGACAACCTGAGCAAGGATAGATGGTGGGAGATAAAAGGCCAAGTGTCACTGTGAGAGGTGCTTGGGGGATTGACCTGGTCGGGAAAGGGAGGGGAGTCTCAGGACAGCCCTGCAGGGTGTTGAGGCTTTGACTGGAGCAGAATGTTAGGGGCATCCTAGAAAACAGGCAGGGAAAAAATATGAGATCCCTGCTTCTTCTCAGACCTAATCCCTCCCCTTCTTCCCCAACCTCCCAGAATTAGCACGGTGAGGGGGAAAGGGTGGGGGTGGGGAGGTTGCAGCACCAAACAAGAGCTCTGCAAAGCACAACCACTGAGCTACCACAAAAAGCCTGAAACCATAGACAATACATTTTTCAGGACATCTGGTAAATGTGGTCCCCTGACCTACCCCTAGCACCAACATCTGTGAGCTTATTAGAAATGCAGGAACTCAGGCCTCGCTCCAGACCTGCTGAATCAGAGTCTGCATTTTACAAAGCCAGGAGGTCCGTATGCACGTTAAGGTTTGTGCATAGAACAGACTCCCAGATTCCCTCCCCCAAATTCCAGGCCCTCCCAGCAGGGTGGAGAGAAAAGACTGCATCCAGGGTCTGGACAGGAGCGCTCAGTACCATCAGCAAATCTCAGCACACAGAGCTTCTGGGCTGGCCTCTCCCCAGCTGGTTTCTGTCTTGACTGTGTAGTTCCGCTCTGGAAGTGGTGCCTATGGGACTGCCCCTCAACCCCACCGGAACAGCTTCTTACCATACAACCTCCCTCTTAGATACAGGACTGTGTAGGAGGACAAGAACGAGCCCTGTGGAGGGAAATTAGCCCTGAACTTGAAAAGACCTAGGTTCAAGTTTATGACTCTGACATTTTTTTGCTGCTGTAGGACCTTGGACAAGTCACTATTTCTCTGAGTCCCTATTTTCCTAAGTGTAAAAATAGTTGAGCTGTGAAGTGAATGAGATAATGCCCTAGAAGCTAACAGGCAGTAAAACACAGTGATTAAAAATGTACACTGCAAGGCCAGGTTCCCTGGGATAGAGTCACAGTAATATAACTTAATTCTTGAGTGACATTGGGCAAGTTCTTTAACATCTCTGCACCTCAGTTTATATATAAATAGAAATAATATTAACTGCATCAAGCATAATTAACTTGAGAGGATTAATATTTGAAAAGTATTTAGAATAGTTTCTAGCATATTGTAAATGCTACATAAGTGTTTGCTAGATAAATAAGATAAAGCACCTAATGGAGTGACTGGTCTAAAGCAAATGGCCAGAAAATGTCTGTTGTTTGTAATTTGAAAGTCAATAAGATAAAAATAAGAGAAAAGCAGAGAGAGGGCATGTACAAGAGCTGAAGGAGAGAAAGAGAGAAAGGAGAGAAAAGCCACACAAGCTCTAGGGAAAAGAGACACACACCCATCTCAACCTCTGCCTCGGTGACCCAAGTACCAGGTGAATGACAGCAGGTTGTGTGACTTGGGTTGCAGCCTCAAGAAGGGGTGTGGGGACCAGGGAGGCATGGCAGGACATGATGAGATAGACAGACACGCCCACCCTTTATTCCCCGTCAATCACTCGCCAAGTTGATGATGTGCTGATGTCTGTGAGAACAGTGACGGAGGCAATCTGTGCTGGATCTTAATGCATCATGCCCTGGGGAGAGGGGGCTCCCAGAGGAGCCAGGCTTCCCGAGCTCCATGTAGTCAGGCCCAGCGGCAGCATAACTGCCTCACCATCCGGGGCCAGGAGATGATTCTTTCTTGGCCATTACCCCATTCCTGCCTCCACATAGGAAAGACCAGTGCACAGGTCTGGCTGGATCCTGCGGCCTCCACCTATGGCATATACCTATATCTTCATAAGCCTTGCCTCCTTCCCACCTAATCCATCCTGCCACTCCTACCAGATCCATCTATCAGCTGCTTTCATTGCATGGCTCCCTAGTTAAAGCTTTTCAGAACCCACTCCCCAGCCCCACTTCCTACTGTCCCAGGTTGAATCCACTCCGCCTATGCTTGCAGGACTGGGTGTGGCCCAGGCAGCCACCTCGTATTCAGAGCTTACTCTGTAGCAGGCTGTATGCTGAGGACTTTGTGTACCTTATCTCACTTCATACCACATCTTCACACAAACCATGTGGGTGGTAAATGAAGGTAAGTGATTGACCATTGTCATCACCTAGTAAGTTGCTGAGTTGGGAACAGCTGATCTGAGCTTAAAGCCCAAGATGCTGGCTTCTGTGCCTGTGTTTCCCAGTATGTGAGTCACAGAACACTAGTCCCCAGATTTGGTAATAGACATTATAAGTTTAAAAAAAAAATCTTACAGACACATTTGAAAAACTCTACATGAAATTAAGTTAAATGACTTTCTTATTGTATGACTTCTTTTGAGCCCTAAAAATGCAGAAAGGAAGTGTGAATCTTGTAAAGAGAATTAAAGCATATTTACCCAGATTTGGTAATAGACATTATAAGTTTAAAAAAAAAATCTTACTGACACATTTGAAAAACTCTACATGAAATTAAGTTAAATGACTTTCTTATTGTATGACTTCTTTGAGCCCTAAAAATGCAGAAAGGAAGTGTGAATCTTGTAAAGAGAATTAAAGCATATTTAAATATGGAATCCCCTTTCCCTCTCGTAGTGCAAGTTGCCAGGCTAGGGTTGTCAGAATGCACTTAGGAAACACGTCTCTATGCCTTATCTCTCTCTCTCAAAGATTTTCTTTCTACATTACACACTCTCCCACCACCCCGCCCCTTCAGGCCTCCCGATCGTCCTGTGTCATGACTCCTTCCCGTCATACATGCCTTGGCACATGTCGCTCCTTTCCTTGCTGATATTTTCTTGCCTTTCTAAATTCCATCTACCCTTCCAGGCCTAAAGCCAGGCTGCTTACCCCTCTGTGAAGTCTTTTCTGCACACTCCAGCTGTCCTCATTGTCTGCTCCTCTCTGGTTCTGTCACATGTGTAACCTTATTTAGATAGTCCTTGGTATACTGACATTAGTTCTCATGTTCCATGGATGGTTGCCTTGTGTCCTCAACCAGCCAGAAAATTCCCTTAGGATAAGGATCATACCTCGTACTTCCCTATTGCTCTTTTCCAGAACAGGAAATTACTTAATGGGGACTTGCTCATAGAGTATGGACTATTTAAAACAGAAATCGGGGTCTCCGTGCTGCATGCCAACCAGCTTTAAGAACTCAAACTGGGTGAAGAGTAGTTCTGCTTCACCCTCACTTGGTCCCCTTCCTGGGCAACGTTGTGTGCAGGTCCTGGGGGAGTTGTCCCAGAGCACTGTCCTCAGGCACACCAGGCTTCAGGAGACGTTTGGATGGTTCCAGTGACTTTACTTGTTTAGAAAGGTGATCCATGCCAGGGGCCATTGGTCCAGCTACAATCTGCCACACTTCCCGCCCCCACCCTCCAGGGAGGTGGGGAAGGCTGTGGTATGCTAGACTGCAGACTCCCCATAACAAGTCAAAAAATGGGGGCGGGCGCCTGTTCTGCAGCCTCTGGGATCGTTGCCCATTTGTAATCTTTTTCTCTTCTTGAACTTCAAGTCTCTGTGTCTCATTGTGTCTGTCTCTGCCTGTCAGTCAGTTCACCTCTCTTTTCAAAAATCCCAAATAAAACACAGAGCAAATTGTCTCCCTTTCTTGACTGGGAGCAGAGAATAAAGCAGTCACATGTCAGGGTACATTTTCAGGTTTTATTTTCGTCAGCAATATTCTCCCCCCATAATTGCTATAGAAACACCAAATCCCCTTCCACCCTTTTGTGCAAGCTGACAGACTCCACTCTAACGTGTCCTCAGATGAACCTCACCCAGGCTCGGTGCCGGCCATAGCACACGCCAGCACCCAGGGACTACGAGAGCAGGTTGAAAAACACCTGTCCTGTTGATGCCACGTGTGCTCTCCCTTCCCCAAATCTGACTCATTTAACTTAAGATGCAGCACAGAGTGCCAGCAGTTAGGCCTGATACTGCCTGCCTGGCAGCCCTGACAGCAAAAGCAGTTCTTGGGAAGGAGCATAGCTCAGCCAGGAACGGGGTGGGGGCTCTGTGGCTTCTGGCTGTGTGACGTGCCTGTGCTTCTAGAAGCTGGGCTGGCAGAAAGGTCCAACTCTGATTCTGAGGTCCTGGAGCTCTGCACAGCCTGAAGGAGAAAGGAAAGGTCTGTGGTTGAGGCTGGAAGCTCATCTCCTCATGCACTCGCTCATCTGGCTGCACGAGCTCTGTTTGCAGGCCGAGTGAAACAGAACAAATCCCTGCAGGTCCAGTGTCTCCATTTCTGGCACAAATACCTTCAGTTACTGGAAGCTAGCAAGGCCAGAGGAGGCCATGCATGTCTTGTATGAGCTAAGGGCCTACTGCTCCTCCTTGTCAGGGACTCTGTCACCCGGGAAAGAGCTTTGGGAGAACACGGGGCTAAGGACAGGTTGGTTTTTCGAGCCACAGCAAGATAACACAGAGACTCATAATGCAGAGAGGCCAAAGGCTTTCTTAAGTGCCTTTGCACAGGGATTTGATTAGACAGAGACTGGCAGGACATGTAATCACCCTGACCCTCTACACCCCTGGAAGGATTTTGCTCCAGGCAATGTGGGCTGCTCAAATACACAGAGTGTGAGTTAAGCATTCTACAAAATTATGCCATAAATCTTGAAATGGGCTTTAAAAAAAAAAAGAGAAACAAAGCAAATCAAGATGAATAAATATTAATGAATCACCTCCTCTCTGTGGCAAGAGGAACGTGAGGCAGAGATAATGACTCTGTCAACAGATAACATCAACATTGAATATTTCATGGAGCAATGGAGGTGGACCTCCAAGATGGGGTCACTCACCCATGCACACAGTGGGCAGTGCTTAGAGACCTACAAAAGCTGCAGGAGAGGGACGTTTCTTTGAGCAGAAGGCTGGATTTTCTAGCAAACTTTCTGCAGTGAGTGGGCCAATGGTATACACAACAACAGCGCTACATTTACTGAGCAATTATTCTTTGGCATATGCTTTATATATATTATCTCTACCAAGTAGCTGTCATTATGCCCACTTTCTCATTGAGGAGACTGAGGCTTAGAGGAAATCACCTGCTCCACATTACATTTCTGGTAAGTGGCAAAGCTGGGATTCAAACCCAGGATTCTTTTGGCTCCAAAGTCTGGCACTACCCTACACTGTCTTTCAACATGTTTCCCTCTCCTTCCTCCTTTCTGCATTATTTTTTAAGCTTTGGTCATTATTTCTGCATCATTTCCTAAGCTAACCATCTCTGTGGTTTAGTGTAAACCCTCATTATCATAGGACCCAGCATTTCACACATAGTAGGTGCTCAATAAATCAATAAATGTTTGTTGAATTGGATCGAATTTCCTGCCAAGGGAAGAAAATAACTTTGCCCTCTTCTCATAGATGGGTGGAAATCCATGAAATAAATCCTTCCCCCAGGACAGATAACCCATGCAGCCTGACCTCCTCAGAGGCAGACACAAGCTGTATCATCCTCCCACTCATTATTGTTATTATTATTATATGACTGCCGAGGGCTTGAACAGGTGATGTAGAAATGAAAGACCTGGCAGACAGTAAGTGTTTCTTGAGAGACGGCCCCCACTTCAGCACCATCTCTTTCTAGGGGGACCCCCCAGGGCCTGCCAATCACACCCCTTTCCCCAAGCACAAAATTCACTTAAAACATTCTTTGAAAATTAACAAATGGAAGAACAGGAGCAGACTTTCTCCAGCCACTCTATGGTGTCCCCGCCCAGACAGCTAAAGCGTTTCACTTGTCAGTCACAGTAAATACCAGGTTTAAGCGTTGTGCTGTACATCCCCAGAATAGGCAGTGCTAATGGCCTTGATGACAGTCCCTGATTTCTGAAGCACGTGTGACAAAGCAAGAGCAAGGGGGAGGCCACGGGCAGGAGGTGGGCGGTGCTGCGCTTCTGTATTTTTGGTAGCCTTCTTCTCCCTATAATTTCGTTTCCACTTTTTTGCCATTTTCCCTGAAAGCTTTCTCAAGTGTCCACAACACTCTGAGTGTTAGCAGTTCTAGCCCTGAGGGCCGAGAAGAAAAGGGCAGAGAGAGAAAAGCAGTCGTGCCTTCTGCTGACAGTTTGACAGGGATTTGGGAGGGCTGTCTTCAGCCCTTCTCAAGAACCCCAAGGGAGACCACAGTGCTTGGAGACTTCCTCAGTCTCCCCTCTGAGGCAAGCAGCTGCCACCCGGTCAACACACGAACCTGCTTCCCTTAGGCTGGGGTGTTTATGCTCAGGCTGCATGGGGTGGGGTGGGGGCCCAGGCCCGCAGAACATGCCTGATGGTGATGTTTGGACAGTTGACGTATCTGACCAACTGATGGCCATTGGTCAGGCCACAGCTGGGGACGGCTCCTCCTTCCAAGAAAAATGGAGGGGTCATAAAGCCAGGGAGTCATGAACAATTAGGCAGTTTTATTCACACAACCAAAGTTACTGATATCATATTGTTACTAGTCACTGGTTAAATGAATAAGACCCAGATCCTGTCCTCAAGGAGTCGCTGTCTCTACTTGCACTCACCAGATCCACTGATGAGACTGTCATTGAGCAGATATGGTTGGAGGGACCTGAGGGTTAATTAATGACCCTGAACAAGGGAGGGGTACTGAATGGGAAAATGGGCAAGAGTCTCCCAACTCTCACCCTGCCCTGCCCTTTGATTCCGATTTCCTGAGCACTCTCCCCCAAACTCAGTCTACTTTCTCTGAAATGATTCCCTGTTCACACCCACCTTCCACCCAACTCCACTTCCCCGCAAAAATACATCACCCCCCCACCACCACCACACACATACATACACCAGCACTTTCCTCTAGTCCCTAACCCAAAATAGTCCACAGCCCTCTCCCCTGGACCATGTCTGTTTAACCTGCTTAGCAGTTATTAGGATTTACTGTGTGTTACTGCCTCTTCTAAGCACCATATGGGCATTTACTATGGCACAGGTGGTACAAACATCCCATTTCACGGATGAGAAGACTGAGGCTCATCATTGTTAAGTGACTTAACCCTGTCTATTGTTGAAGCAGGGCAGACAGGCTGGAGAGTCCCCTACCTTCCTGTCTCACTGAGCCTCCCTCAGTTCTCATCCTGACCCTACTCAGTGACAAAACTTTGCCTTCTTCTTTCCACAAGAGAAAATAGTATCAGCTTCCTGGCTCCTGTGTGTGACTGATCATAGACTGAAGATTATAGGTGTGGAGACACTTAGCTTCCTTCTTTCTGTGCTTGTAAATAACTACAACTGGATTATGTCTAAAACTCTCAGTCTGGTAGAAGAGAGCAGAAGGCTCAGGGGATAATATGTGTACCGTACTATGTTCTATGGCACCGTGGACTCACTTGTATGGTTCTTCTTGACCCCTCACGGGAACACAGTAGTGGGAACTGTGAACACCTCGGGAAAGAGTGGCAGGTGTGCCAACAGTACTGTCGATCATGACGCAGGGGCTTTGCAGACAAATTGATGTTCCACAGACCATCAACTCATGAGGGGTTTATTTTTAAGCATAATAATAAAATCACTATTTTCAAGGGCTTCATCACTAGCCCTGATTTGACTTCATCGTCTCAGGAGACCCTCACCCCCATTCTCTCCAGAACATCGACTTTAATCTAAAGGCCCGTCAAAGATCTTCGAAGGCTTAAATCTTTCCCTTCCAGCTGGGTCAGAGATATTGGCATATTAATCTATTTAGTAATTATGCGAACAAGCTCTGACCATGTGTTATTGAAAATTAAACTATCAAAAAGTGTCCAATCAAATCACTCAATTTCTCAATCCCTTCGTGTCATTAGATTCAACACCAAGATTAATGACGAAGAAATGGGCCAGGTTCGCCAGATGTTCCACTGACTCCAGTCAAGGTCCATCTGTTCCTCCACGTACCATCACTGCAGACTCAACCACTGATCTCACAGTTGCTGGTCTGGTTCAGGATTGCATTAGCCTAAACTTGCTTGGTATTGACTTAAGTTGAATGCTACTGTGTCTCCTGCTCCTTGCAACTGCTGTTCAAGGCCACTGTCAGCAGATGATCTGTCCCAAGAGAGTCACAAGGGAGTGAGAACTACCTGTCAACTTTGAGATAAAGGAAAGAGGTTATTGCTTTGAGAGAAATTAGAATTACAGAAACTAGGGTGCCACAGACTTCAGTTGTTGCCCAGAATCTCTGACCTTTTTCCTCATGGCACAGTTTCTCGGCAAACTGTTTTCCCTCCTGGCTAGGCAGTGTTACCACCTGTTAGGTACGCGTGACCCAGCCAGAGTGCTCACGGAACCATAGAAAGAGCAGAACCTCGGGACTTACAGAGAATTGGTCTTATTCTGGCTCCCTGCCACTTACTGGATGCATGATCAAGAGCAAATCAGCTTTACCATCTCTGAGCTTTCTCAGTTGTAAAATAACGAGGCAAAAAATACTAACATTTCAGAGTTGTGAGAATCATGAAAGAGTATACAAAAAGTGGTCGACATTCAGCATAGTGATTAAGCACTTAACTTCTGAAGTCAGACCAGCTATAATTCAATTCCTGCTCTGAACCCTACTGATTACTAGCTGGGTGACTTTGAGCAAGGAACCTAACCTTTCTAAGCCTCTGTTTTCTCATCTATAAAATGGAGATAGTAATAAGATCTAGCCCATAGTAATATTAAATTACAGAATTCATGTAAGTGCAAATAGATTGCCTGGCAAATAACAAGTATGAAATAAAAATTTAGGACAGAGGGAATGAAGAACAGAGAGATGAAAACAGAAGAATGGAAAAGGAAAGATCGTAGAGGAACAAAGTTCTATCAAATGACCTCCTTCACAATGATTAATTAAAATATTAGTGAAGTCCCACTGAAAGCTTGACGTGAGTTGATTTCTTACATAAGTTGGTAAAAGAATTAATATTTGTTGATGCAAGGTAGAGGAGAAATCAGATTCATGGATAAAGGAGTTACAGGTACAGGGGACCAAGTAGTGTAAACGTCCCACTGAAAGCTTGACATGAGTTGATTTCTTACACAAGTTGGTAAAAGAATTAATATTTGTCGATGCAAGATAGAGGAGAAATCAGATTCATGGATAAAGGAGTTACAGGTACAGGGGACCAAGTAGTGTAAACCCCAATAAGCCAGAGTCAGAATATTCTAGGTAATACTGTTAGAAAAATTTCAGGCACTTAAAGCAAAGATTGACTTCAACTTTTATGTGAGGTGTAGAAAATCACAAGAAACTGTTGGTACTACTTTAACAATAAATAACAGTAAGCTGGATAATATTCAAAATCATAATTTTTTAAGCCAATCAAAGAGCCAAACATGTACACAGAAAGCCCAATAAACTGGGCTGGCAGATGAGCTCAGCTGGTTAGAGCACAGCGTTATAGCACCAAGGTCATGGGTTTGGATCCCTATACTCACCAGCCACCAAAAATTTTAACAAGCCCAATAAACTGAAATTCAGAAAGTCACGTGACTCTCTTAGGAGAAAAGAGACACATGTTCATCATTATAGAACAGTGGAAGGAGGAGGAGGCCACCACAGTCATGTGCAAGAAGGAAACAGATAAAATATCAATGAAATACTATAGGTCAAAATCAGGTGGGAATAATCGTTTAGAATCTGTAAGAGCCAAAGAAATAGAGTCTGAATCCATTTACTAACTCTTTTATTTGGCTTTCATTACGTGCTCATGCAGAATACTGGGGGTAAAGTGAAGAGAACTGTGAAAGTCTTGAAATGTAGTCATGGATAGTATGTAGAAACCTAAAGAACAGGAAAATTGACACAAATCCTCCTGGAATTTAGATCCCAACCCTGCTCATAAAAGCAACAACAAAGCTTTGATCTCGCTCAGTGACAAACTAGATTGACTCAGCTCCCTGCACCAGAAGGCTGACAAAGAGGGTGTCCATCTCCTGGAGTGTGATGGTCGATCTTATATAAGTGTCATTTTGACTGGGCCACGGGGTGCCCAAACACTTGGCCAGACATTACTCTGGGTGTGTCTGTGAGGGTTTTTCTAGATAAGATGAACATTTAAACTGGGGGACTGAGTAAAGCAGACTGCTCTCTCTAATGTGGGTGACCTCATCCAATCAACTGAAGACCAAAATAGAACTAACAGGCTGCGAAAAAGGGAATTCCTCTTGCCTGACTGCTTGAGCAGGGACATTGATCTTTCCTGGCATTTGGACTCAGACTGAAGCATCGGCTCTTCTAGGGTCTTAAGCCTGCTGCATTTTGGACTAGAACTTTCATCATTGGCTCTCCTGGTTCTCAGGCCTTCAGACTTGGACTGGAACTACACAAGGGCTCTCCTGGGTTTCCAGATTGCTGGCTGCAGATCTCACGACTTCTCAACCTCCATAACTACATGAGCCAAATCATTGTTTTGTAGATACACACACACACACACACACACACACACACACACACACACACACACACGAGGGGTCTTCAAAAAGTTCATGGAAATATTAGCATTATCTTTCAATTCCATTTGTCCACAAACTTCTTGACTTACCCTTGTGCGTGTGTGTGTGTACGTGTGTGTGTGTGTGTGCGTGTGTGTGTGCGTGTGTGTGCATAATTTCCTACTGGTTCTGTTTCTTGGACAGTCTTGACTAATAACAGATTCTGATACTGAGAGCTTCTACTGTGTTTTTATCCATAACATCTGATATTCAGTCAAAAATCATGATACAAAACATCAAGGCCATGAAAGACTAGTAAAGACTTAGGAACTTCACAGATTGGAGGAGACTAATGAGGCATATCAATTAAAGGCAATGTAGTATTCTTCATGGGCTTCTGGAACAGAAAAAAAGGACATTAGTGGAAAAACTAGAAAAATCTGAGCGAAGACTGTAGTTTAATAGGGAATATTTTACCAATATTAATTTCTTAGTTTCAATCATTGTACCATGGTTATGTAAGATGCTAACATCAGGGAAATCTACGTAAAGGACATACTGGAACTCTTTATACTATTGTTGCAACTTTTCTGTAAGGTTTAAATTATTTCATAATTAAAATTTTAAAAATAACAATGAGATTCACAGAAAGGAAGATGTGGCCTATCATCAAGAAAGTAAAGAGTAGGGCCGGCCCAGTGGCGCACTGCTACAGTGCGCCGCTTGGGAGCATGGTGGCGCTCCCGCCGAGGATTCGGATCCCGCATACAGACTGGTTCCCGCTCACTGGCTGAGCGAGGTGCGGGTGCAGCACCGAGGCTTGCGATCCTGTTGCCGGTCCCGGTCCGGTGCGGGCACGACACTGAGGGTTGCGATCCGTTGCCGGACATGAAAAAAGACAAAAAGGAAAAAAAGAAAGTAAAGAGTACATAGAAGCAGTCACAGAGAGGGTCCAGATGTTGGAATTATGAGAGAGAGATCTTAAAATAACTATGATCAACATGTTATCCAATTTTATGGAAAAGGTCAACAACATGAGAGTGCAAATGGGGGAATTTCGTGGAGGTATTTCTACTTTCTATGAAAAAAGAAAAGCTAAATGGAAATGCTAGGAAAGAAAAATGTAATTCAAGAAATGAAGAATTCTTTCAGTGGGTTACCAACAGAGAAGACCAGAGAAAATCATCAGTAAACTTGATGACAAATCAATAGAAATTATCCAAAATGAAACATGTAAAGAAAAGAGTTTTTAAAAAAGACAGAGCATTCAAGCTCTATGGTACATTGTTATATAAACCATCATTTGTGTAATGGGACTTCAGAAAAAAAAGAGAGAAAGAAGGGTATGGAAAAAATGTTTAAAGAGGCTAAGAAATTTCTGAAAGGGATGAAAAACAAAATAACATAGTAGAAAGTAGCTCAGTGAACTCTAAGCAGAATAAATATAAAGAAAACCACATTTAACATGTCTTGAAAGCAGAATAAAAATAAAAAGACACATTACATACAGAGAAAAAAAAGAATGACAGCTCCCCTCTTCTCAAAAATAATGCAGGTGAGAAAACAATGAAAAGGCATCTTTAGAGCACAGAAGTTAAAAAAAAAAAACCCAAAAACTATCAAACTGGAATTCCATACTCAGAGAAATTATCTTTCAAAGAATGACAGCTCCCCTCTTCTCAAAAATAATGCAGGTGAGAAAAGAATGAAAAGGCATCTTTAGAGCACAGAAGTTAAAAAAAAAAAAAACCCAAAAACTATCAAACTGGAATTCCATACTCAGAGAAATTATCTTTCAAAAACACAGATAAAAGGAAGTTCAAACAGACACAAACTTAGACAATTTAGCTTCAGCAGATGTGTATGATAAGAAACGCTAAAGAAACTCTTCCAGGTCAAGTGAAATGACACCAGATAAAAACCTGGTTCTGGAGGAAGGAACAAAAAGCATTCTCGTAAATCAGACAGTCGACCATTTAAAGTAAAAATTATAACAATGTATTGTGCAGTTTTAATCTATGTAAAAGTAAAATATATGACAAAAGAAACACAAAAGGCGGGGAGATGGTGATTGAAAGTATATTGTTCCAAGGTTCTGACATTGTTTAAGAAGTAGAATATTTTTTAAAGATAGACCCTGATAAGACAAAAAAGACATATTGCAGTTTCTCACCCGTGTATATACGTACACACAAATAATACAAAGAGGTATAATAAAAAGTTAATAGAGGAGATAAAATGTAAAACTAAAAAATAATTTATTCACCAAAAAAAAAATGTAGGAAAGGGGGAATTGAGTAACAAAAAGCAGATGGGACAATGAAAAAACCACACACACACAGGACGATAAACTTTAATACAAACGTATCAATAATTACATTAAATTCAAATGGCTAAGCACCCCAACTGAAAAGTAGGTATTGCCAAACTGAATAACAAAGTAAGAGTAAACCATATGACATTTGTAAGTAGCACACTTTAAACATAAAGACACAGACAAAGTAAAAAGATGGAAAAATATATACCATGTGTGATAGACGGATTCTAAGGTGGCCCATGATTCCTGACTCCTGATATTTACACTCTGTGTAATCTCCTCTCCTTGAGCATGGGCAGGACTGATGACCTGTTTCTAACCAAAAGAATGTGGCAAAGGTGATGAGATGTCACTTCCACGATTGCAATGCATAATATTGTAACACTTACCTTGCTGGGAGACTTTCTCTCTTTCTTGCTCTGGTGAAGCAAGCAGGTATACTGGGGTGGCCCATGTGTCAAAGAACTGAGCATAACCTCCAAACAGCAATCAGCTAGGAATTGAGAATGACTAACACATGGAGTACATGTTACTTCAGTTCTACTTTCTCTTATCTTTAGGAAATATTTTTCTCTGTCCCTAGCAATTCTCTTCAACTTGAAGCCTACTTTGTCTGATATTCATATAGTCACATCAGCTCCTATATGCCAAGCGTCTGTGTGGTGTATTAGTTATCTACGGCTGCATAATATTACCACACACTTAGTGACTTAAAACAGAGCCAATCAACAGTCAGCACAAAACTGAGTCCCTCATTCCAACAGGATGTAAGTAAGTGAATTTTGCCAACATCCACATGAGCTTGGAAATGGATCTCTCTCAGTCAAGCCTTGATATAAGAGTCCAGCCCTGACAAGTAATCATGACTGTAGCCTTGCAGAGAACTCATCTAAGCTATGACCAGGCTCTCGACCCACAGAAATTGTGAATAATCAATGTACTTTGCTTTAAGTCACTACATGTGTAGTAACATTGTTATGCAGCAATAGACAACTAATACACTATGCAAAAACTACACATACGAAAGCTGATGTGGCTATATTAATACCAAAGTAGGTTTCAAGTTGAAGAGAATTACTAGAGACAGAGAAAACTATTTCCTAAACACAAAAGGGTCAATTTATGAGGTCAATTTACCATAAGACATAACAATCTTTAATGTATATGTACCTAATAATAAGTCTTACAAATACATGAAGCAAAAAAAAAAAAAAAATGACAGAATAAAGTAAAAATTGACAAATCCACAATCTTCAGTAGGGATTTTAACATCATTCTCTCAGTAACTAATTGAGCAAGTAACCAAAATAATCAATGAAGATTTCTACCCAGCAAAAACATCTTTTGAAAATTAAGACAAAATAGGCTTTGGGGGGCAAATTAAAAGCAGAGAATGCACTGAAAGCAGAACTGCATTATAAGAAATATTAAAGGAAGTTCTTCCACAGAAAGATCATGATATCAGATGAAAAATTTGGACCCAAACAAAGAAACAAAGAGTGCCAGAAGTGGCAAAAATAAAGGTAAATTATAAAAGACTTTATTTTTCTTATTTCATTCACTTTAAAAGAAAATTGAATATCTAAAATGAAAAAAGTGTATTTTTGTGGGTTATAACATATGTAAAAATAAAGGGTATGAGAACAGTATGACAAAGGATTGAAGAGAGAAAAGTAGAAGATTATGGTAAGATTTTTATACTTATGTGAAGTGATATAATATTATTTTAAGATAGACTATGATACATTAAAGATATATTTGTAAATAATGAAGCAACCACTAAAAATTTTTTTTAAAACAAGTATAACTAAAAAGTCAAGAGTGAAAATAAGATGGAATTACAATAAATTCTCAATTCAAAATTAGGAAAAAAGAGAGAGAGAAAAGTAACAAATAACAGACAAATAAAAAACAACTAGCAAGATTGTACATTTAAATACGACCATATGATATGATATGTACATATGATATGTATGATATTTACATTGAATGTGAAAGGTCTAAACATCTCAACTGAAAGGCAAAGATTATCAGATTGAGTAGAATGGAAAGATCCACATGTATGCTATCTACAAAAAACCCACATCGAATATAAAGATATAGATGTGAAAAGCAAAAGGATGATAAAAGAGGCAGCGAAAACACTAATCAAAAAACAGTTGAGCCAGAGTTCTTGGAATAGTGAGCCCTCAATAAATGTTAGCTGCTAGTAGTAGTATTAGCAGTAGTAATTATAACTGGATTTGTAGCCATCCCAGGTAACTCGGAAAATTGCTCATAGTATAAGGCAACGAGGAAGGCCCAACAGCAGGGTGGGCCCTAGGCATCTTGGCAAGTGCCATGAATTTGGAAGTCAGTATCATTTGCTGGCAAAGCCCTAGCAACCCACGAGGTTACTTAGGCAGCAGTAACATTTCTTCTCACTGCTAACCTGACTTTTTGTTGCTGAACCTGTATTCAAGTTTTGCTTTCTCACGCCCATACATACTTGTATATTAGTTTGTGTGTTTTTTCTATAACTGGAATTCTCAAGGGCCAAAGAGCAATTTGAAAAGGTAAAAAGAATTTGAGGTCAGACTATGTTTCAATCCCAGCTCTACATTATTGAACTATGTTATCTTGGGCAAATTACTTAAGCTCCCCCCGCCAATCCATTTCTGCTTCTTTAAAATGAGTTAATAATTCTAATTTCACAAGATTGTTGAGAGGTGTATATGAGCTCATTTATGTGAAGCACATATTGTAATGCCTGGTATAGCGTGTGTGCTCAGTTTGGCCCTGTTCCCCCAACTTCCTGTGAGATATGAGGGTGTCTTAGGCATATCGGGGAGTATGGTGGAAACCCAGTGTGTCCTTGGGGGTGGAGGGTGCACTATGGACCTTTTTGTCTGAGGTGGGACAAAATGGAAAACTCATACCCTGTGTATTTCAAATCCTCAGCCTGACAAGTCAGCCATGGAAACTAAAGATGTCAGAAGCAGCAATAACCGCGGTGGTTCTATAGAGATGAGGAAGTCACCAGCAACTTCTGCAGTTCTTTAAGAGAGGCAGGTAGACATGGCTTTGACAGAAAATCTGTCAGACTTGCAAATAGAAGTAAAATCTACAAGCCCTACAGTCTGTCTACAAACAGGCTTTTTAAACATCTGTTCATTCATTCATTATTTATTTATCCATCTTTCCTGTCCATACATTTAAACTTCATCAAGGATCAAATAAGTGCCAAGTATTGTATTACCAAATCAATAAAACTGACAATATTTTCTGTTTCCTGGTAACAAATTATTACCTATAGCAGCAAGTTTTTAAGAAGCTCTGTATAGGTGTTCAACCTAATTCCTAGTCCTCTCTCCTCCATAATGTAAGTATTTCATTTCTGATCAAGACTGGCCACAAAACCAGAAAGCACTTGGTTGGGGCTAGCACTTGATTGGTCGGGGCCCAGGTGAAACCTGTTGCCTTCAGAAGATGGAAGACACCTGAGGAATGAATTAGTCTAGGAAATATTTTCAGCAGGTGATCTGCTTGACTCATTAGGGGAACTACCTGGTTCATTAGCCAATATACCTGGTTCAGTGGATAACACATTTGATTAAATAGGTGAAGCATTGTTTTTTTTTTAGAAAGATTGACCCCTTTCCACCCCCCACCCCCACCTCTCACAGTAGGGGGAAATGTAACTGCTCAGAGCAACTTTTGTTTACTTCTGAATTTATCTTTCCCCCACTAATGCCTGTCAGTGTATTCTGAGGAACCATGAGCAGGTGTGTGATGTGCACTGTGCTGATGTAGGCAGAAATCTGCATTTGGCTATTTCAGTAAATCACTGTCATCCAGACTGATTCTGAATTCTGTTTTTAAAAAAGACGGGGGGGGGGGGGGGGGGGGGGTGCTGTTTTTAGTCTGCTGAGATTCACAACTATGAAATCTTTGTTTGCAAATCAGGTCTCTTTTCAACAATGCTGGGTGTGGGGACCAAAATAGCAGTTCTACAGTCACTCCTCACCCTGAATCCTTCTTACATGGGGGATAGGGCAGGAGATGAGACCTGTGGAGGAAGAATAGCGGTTCCCTTGCTAATACTCCTAATCACAGCCAGGAACAAACAATCCCTGGAGGCATCCGAGCTCAGTCTCATGAAATGTGCACAAACCTGAATTTTGGATGCCTTTAGCATTGGGGAGGAAAAACTACAAGGTGTCAGAATACTCTGGAGGGCTTGTTAAAACATGGATTTCTGGGTCAAATAGTATCCTGGTAAAGTTTTAACTATTGGCTCCCTTAGATTTGATTTGCATTTGCCAATTTCTGAGGTGTAAACACTCTCAAGATAACCAGTGTCAAACTACCAGTATGACTTTCCTGACCATGGAATTGGAAAGACATGCACACAGTCTGCTCCCAAGAGTTTATACTAGACAGCTCCAGCACCACGGCTGGGCCTCACACCCAGAGTTTCTGATTTGGCAGGTTTATGGTGGGACCTTGGAATTTGCACTTTCAACAAGTTGTGAGATGGTACCAATGCTGCTAGCCTGAGATCGTTAGGTGTTAGATATCATGGAACTTTCCTCTGGCTTTGGAGGCCTTGCCACCCTCCAAATACCCTCTCTTAGGACCATCTATTCCTTTTTCTCTTATATCCTGAAGGGGTTCAATGCAGACAGTTGGAAAAAACTTAACCATGGGCACTTGGCTCTGGGCTATACCATTGGGAAAGCTAACTACAGCAATTTCTCCAAAAGGTAGCCACATATGCTCCTATCTTTTGTTTGTACCTCTCCCTTTCATAAGCATGTTTGCAAGTGATGCCAGAGGTAAGCTCTGGGGGTCCCTGATGGCCAGCCTCAACCCATCCTGTCCTGTCCTCTTATGAGGTTCTTGTCTCCACTACAGGAAAGAATTCAAGAGCAGAGTCACAGTAGAAAGTGAGAACAGGTTTAATATAATGAATAAGAGATACAGACTTCACTGAGAAAGTGCAGCCTAGCTCCAGAGACTGAGCAGGGCCCGCACCAAGTTTAATACAAAAGTAAGAAATACACAAAGTTTAGTACAGAGTTCAGGCTGGTTCAAGAGAGTGAGCAGCCGCTTGCTCATAGTAAGTTTAATACAAAAGAAAGCAAACCCACCTCAGCTGGGGAAGTGCCAGTTGGCCCCAGGAGAGTGAGCAACAACGCCACCTTCTGCTGGGATTCAGTTTTTATAGTTTTGCTATCTAATGAATATTCATTTAAGGGGGTGGTTCCCAGTTATGTAACCATAGTCTTGCACATGCTCAGTTCATTTCTTCTTGGAGCACATTCATTGGTCAAATCCTGTCACATGTACCAAACACAATCAAGAATATTCTGTGCTCTTTAGCACACCAAGTGGAAGGTCATTCAGCTACAAGGGTTATATAACCCTTCTCTGCTGAGCATGCCCAACCACTGGATTTGCACAAGTCAGCCCCTTGTGGTCTCATTTTCTCCATGTTGGTGCCAAAAATAGGTTTAACTAGCAACAGTAACTTTCCCCTAGGGGAGGATCTCAAGGAGGGGCCTGAGACCTTAGGGGATGGCTTGAAACCCAGAGGCGTGTCCTATAACCTGAGCTCAGGGAAAGTGAGCACCTCCTATCTCATAAGGAACCAGATCTTCTTCATCTTTCTGTTCTTTGTCTAGCACAATGCCAGTGAAAATCCACTGAACTGAAGTGAGCATAGTATACTGGCTTGCATCCCTGAAACACAGATCCCATAGTTTCTACTACTCATTCGATCTTTAAACCATCCACCTATCCATGCATTTACTAGTTCATTCACTTGTGCAATGGATTTTTGAAGTCCTATTACATGCCAGTCACTGGGTACTAGGGATATAGTAGTGAATGAAATGGGCACACTATCTTACCCATGGAATGAATAATATAGCAGGAAAAACAAATATTAAATATGAACTAGATTTGTACAGAGTGTTTCAAGGAAAGATCCCAGGATGCTATGTGAGCATACAATAGGGTGGTGGCCTATCTCAGTGTGAGGGGGCAGGAAAGGATTCTCTGAGGAAGGGAGGTTTAAATTGAGACCCAATTTCCCAATGAGAGGTAACAGCAGGAGAGGGCAGGTGCAGGGCAGGTATAGAGTATTCCAGGGAAGGGCAACTGGAGGAACAGAGAAGGGAAGTATGACACGAGGTGAGGCTGGATAGGGAAGTGGGCTCAGGACTTTATCCTATGAGCAGGGAAAACCATGGAAAGGTCACAGGCAGAGGATTCTCAAATCATATACAGACCAAGAAAATGTTCCCTTTGAAGGTGGTGTAGCCTGTGCTGTTTCTGAATCACAAACACATCCCCCTATGCAAGGTTCTTTTTTTTTTTTCCTTTTTGTCTTTTTTCGTGTCCGGCAACGGATCGCAACCCTCAGTGTTGCACCCGCACCTCGCTCAGCCAGTGAGCGGCCGGTCTGTATGTGGGATCCGAACCCTCGGCGGGAGCGCCGCCATACTCCCAAGCGGTGCTCTGCAGCAGTGCGCCACCGGGCCGGCCCTGCAAGGTTCTTAATGGCTGTGCTGGGCCTTGGTTCTCGCTGCGTCAGCCAGATCTCTCTGTAGTATCCACTGGCTGTGTTACTTTGGTCATCCAACTAAATTGTAAACTACTCAAGGGTGTGGTCTTCCTTTCCTTGCCCCAGTGTGCCCATGGTGGTGTTGGGTCATGGCAAACAGTCATAGGGTACTCAAAAGAGCACTCGACTTAATGATTCCAGGATTCCAGTCCACACTCTACCCCTCACCAGCTGCGAGATCTCTGAAGCTGGCCATTCAGCCTCCCTGAACTTCAGTTTCCTTGTCTGTAGAATAGGGAAATCATACACATTTTATAAAGTGAATGAGAAGGACTGAATAAGATACTGCAGGCAAAAACTCTAGAATTCTGTGCATGTATGAGATGGCATAATTAATGGCAGATAGAGCAGGTTGATATAATGGCCAGTCTTCACCCAGCACAGCCCTTCCACTTACCTTCCTGCTAAGGAGAATCACTCGACAACCAGGCTGCCACTACAGCCTCACCTCACATTTTGTAGGCTGTGAGGGTGACAGTTTGGGTCTGTGGCCAGGATCTGGGAGCCCAGGGGAACACACATCCCTAGATGTTCCTCTCACAGCTGCATCTGGCTATCTCTGATCTCCAGTGTGCTCTCTCATCAACACCTTTCCTTATGTGGAGAATCACTTTATGGTTTCTAGAGTGGAAAGGGGGCACTATGGCTTAGGGAAACGTTTTCCAAACTGGAGTTCATGGAACCACCCATATCAGCATGATCCAGGCACTTACTAAACCTGCAAATGTCTGGGCCCCACCCCAGATCTACTAAATCAGAATCTTATGAACACTTAAGGCTACCTACTTTGCCATGGTAGATAGAAGCCCACGCTTTGAACTCACTCACAGAGAGAGGAACACAGAAGTTCCACCAGCTTGACCTCGTTCTCATCTACAATTTTGATTATGCATTATATTCATCTCTACCTGAGACAGGGGATGTGCAGGTTAAATGAGATAGAGCATGTGTGGTGCTTAAAATGGTGCTTGACACTTAGAAAGGGCTTGGTAAATGGCCGCCTTTATGTTGTCATCCTGGCCTCCCAGTAGCCCTATGTGTGGGCGGACGGGGAGTTGATGTCTAGAAAAGCAAAATGAGTTCTCAGAGGTCACACAGCTAATTGGCAGCCAAACAGGACTAACACCCGGACTGCCTAACTCTTAATCCAGCACTGTTTCTGCCACACCAGGCTGCCTTGGTTAAGCCCTGAACTTCCCTAAATGCTTCTTTTCTATACACAGGTCTCTAGGTGGCTGAACAGAGCTCTGCACAGCTCCCTTTCATTAGCAATTTATCTGGATGTTGCTTTGTATCTTGCAACAGATAACCAGCCTGAGCTGGGTTGACCTCTAGAATCTCTTCAGATATAATTGTTTGCATCATCTGACAGGTAGCCCATCTCCTAACATTTAGGTAAATAGCCGAACCTCTGCAACTGACCTGGACAACGTGCCCCAGGGCTCCGAATCTTTTGCCTTTCTTGTCATAAGCCCTGACACTCCCCCACACCCCCAGCCCACCTCCCCTTTCTCAAACAGTCCCAGACATTCCTGCTTCCTGATGCAGGACGCAGATGCTTGCTGAATGCTAGGCACGCAAGAACACAGAGCCCAAGCCACTCCCCTTGCAGATCCCAGCCCTGCCTTTTTGAGACTGGGGGAGATTTAATTTAGATAGAGATGATTTCTTGTGATATGGATGTCCCAGCCTACCCTTCAGGAACAAACAAGGCGAGAGGCTCTGGAAGCCAGATGCTGGAACACAGCAGCAGAGTCCCCACGTGCCAGAACCCTGCTTCCACCTTTCTCTGTCTCTCACAAAGAATTGAGTGTCTGTGTTGATCCCCTTAAGCCCCCCTCAATCTACTCTTCATCCACTCACTGCCCACCCACCCATTTGGCAGGGGAACAGGGAACAGGTGCAGGGGTGTGCTTTTCATGAATCAACTGGTCTTCTCTTGCTGAGTCAGCAGTTTGTTCCCCAGGGATCACACCTTTCCACTACTGCCCGTCCCCACACATCTGCACTTCCCTACTCCCTCCCTTTGCAATCCAGACACCAGAAAGGTATGACTGGGCAAGTCATCCCAAGGACCCAGGGTGCCTATTATAAAATAAGGGTGCTAACCTAGGTGGTTTTAAAGGTCTCTTTCATCTCTAACATGCTATAGTCCTCTAGCTTACTCCTAATTAGTTGTCCCCAGGCATTGGGCCAGGTGCAGCTATCAGCCAATGTGTACCATAGAAGCTTTAGCATTCTAATAGCAGAGGTTCTCAAATGTTTTCTGTTCATGGCACCCTTAATGTTTTAGTAAGTTTTTTTCACAGTCCCATAGGCAAAAAAAAAAAAAAAAAAAAAAAAAAAATACTTAACAGTTCTATTTATTAAGTCCAAGGAACTTAATGAGTATTTATGTCCTAACAACATAGTAACAATTTTTGAAAACAATACACATAAATTGAAAGAAAAATAAGATTTTAATTTTCTTCTTGAATAATAATAATTACTTAATAATGGGATGGATGAGCCTGTTGGGCACTGCAAAACTTCTCAAACTATAGACTCAAATTAGACAACGCCTCTCCCATTTCCTGTTCCACCTTGATTAGCACATGGTACTTGCTTTTTATCACAGAAACCAGCAGTGATATGAAGCTTTGTACTGAAAGGAATGTTGCGCTACCTAATGTTGGAACAGTGAACCTCAAGCTATAGCACAGTGTTCTGTAGATGTCAAGTATCACTGTATTTCCTTAGAAATTTCAAAATATTTTGTGGCACCTTTGAATTTACTGTAGCACCTGAGGGCACCTTGGCACAGATATGGAACTCGGGCTCTGTAGTCTCATTTCCTAAACTGGTATCTAAACCTCCTGTGCCTTGCAACCTCCAAGAGAATCTCAGTGGGTACCCCCTGTATTACTTACCACCTTGCCCACTCAGAAGACTTAAAGGAGCTAGCCACTTTTGCATTTAGAAAAGTTTCTTGGGACAGTCTGGGTTAAGAAAATGAAAGAACTCACATTTTCTTTCATTGCCCAAGCCCAGAAACATCAAACCAGAAGATAGCTCATACTTAGGCAACTCTGACTAATTGCCTGATTGTGTTTGCTGGTGTGTACACAGATGAGATGAGCCCTAAACATGCTAGTAACAGAGAAAAAGAAAAGAAAAGGAGGCTATGGTGTAAGTTAATCAGATTGACAGCATACAGATCTGGAGTACCTGGGTAATTTGTCAGCCTTATATTTAATGTACCTGAATATACATAGTCAAGTTCAAATTAGGTGTTAAAAATATTTTAAATAGCTGTTGAGCATGGCCATGGGGCAGGCACTGGGCTAAGATTTTTATACTTACACATTCTACCCACACAACGACAGCTTTGCAATGAAGACATCGAGCTCAGAGTCATTGCACAGAGTGTGAACAGTGAGGTCAGGATTTGAATTCACAGCCATCTGACTCCAAAGACACAACTTTTAGCTACTTTAACTGACTCTTTGAAAGTGTAACTTTTCCCCAAGGATGCTAAATGGCCCGCTTGTCAGGAACACCCAGAAATTTTTCCTGAGTCCCTTAACAAACCAAAAATCCTCAGGCAGGGTTACTGCAGATGTGAGACTGCTTTTTTTCTCTAGCGCCAAAGCAAATGTACATGTTTTTCATTCACCCTCCATTGTATCCCTCTGTTTCCTGTGAACCTGCAGCCTTCCCAGCAGCTGCAAAATGCTTCCCCCACCTTGTTCACCCCATCCACCAGCAATTCTGAGAATCACTCCCTTTCTTGCTCCTCTCCTCCTTCACCCAACTCAAATGGCAACTGGGAAGGAAAGAATACTAAATGTCCTTTAAACAGAAAAGTCAAAAGCTATAAAAGAAAAAGAGATGGCATTTGCCTGGCATACAGGATGGATAATTTAGAGGCCGTTGCTTTAAGTTACAGGGAATCTATTAGACCAGGTTCATGGACATTTATTTCTGCCTCTTGCCAGTGGAGGTCCTAGAAACCCCAGGTCTATCTATAAAGCAAATGTCAGGGAAGCTGTAGCTCGCCCCTCCACGACCAGCCATTAATGCAGGTAGTGAAGCTCTAATGCATTGCATTAGTTGTTGGCTCCTGTCTGCTTTTTCTCAGAAATTCCCTTTATTGACAAGTTAAATGTATGGAGACTTTGGGAGTGAAACGAAAGAAAATCCTGGTAAGGATGAAGAGCCTGCCTCATATTTGGTGGAAATGCTGGCTCAGCCACTGACCAGATCGTCACCAAATCTAACCTGCAATGCTGGTCTCCTCTGCTCAGAGAGAGTCCTGCTTGGTTTCATGCTGCTGCCACTGCAGCCACTGCCTCTTCTCTTTCTCCTCTTCCTCCTCCTCTTCCTCCCCTTCCCCCTTGTCCCATTGAGGTATAATTCACTTTTTGCTGTACTGTTCCATGGTTTAACAAATGCATACAGTCATGTATAGCCACCACCACAATCAAGATATAGAAAAGTTCTATAGCAATAAAAACTTCCCCTATGCTCCTTAGTAGTTAACCCCTACCCCCCACCTCGGGCCTGATCTGATCTGTTTTCTGTAGTTTTGCCCTTTCCAAAATGGCAGATAATTCGAATTATGCAATACATAGCTTTTAAATTTGGGCTTCCTTCTCCTAGCATGATGCATTTGCGATTCATCCATGTTATTGCATGTGTCAGGAGTGCGTTCCTTTTTATTGCTAAATGGTAGTTCATTGTATGGATGTACCATAGTTTATTATTCACCAGTTGAATGGTGTTTGTATAATTGCAAGTTTAGGGTAATTATGAATAAAGCTGCTATGAACATTTGCACACAAGTTTTTTGTGTTAACATAAGTTTTCAGTTTTCTTAGGTAAATACTCAAGATGTGATTGCTGGGTTGTATGGTAAGTGAATGTTTAATTTTATAAGTTATGAAACTGTTTTCCACAATAGCTGTACCAATTTGTATTCCCACCAGCAATATGTGAGCGTTCCAGTTGCTCTGCATCCTCAGGAGCACTTGGTATTGTCAGGCTTTTCTTCTTTTTTAAATTTCAATTATTCTGGTAGCAATTATTCTGTGCAGTAATATCTCAATTGTGGTTATAACTTGCATTTTCCCTAATGTCCTTCTCTAATGTCTTTTAGAAATATTTTGCCCATTTTTTTATTGGGTAGTTTGTTTTCTTACTGAGTTTGGAGAGCTTTTATATATTCTGGATATAAATCCTGTGTGTTTTACATATATTTTCTCCTACGCAGTGGCTTGTGTTTTCATCTTTATAACAGTGTCTCTTGAAGAACAGAAGTTTTCAAGTTTTATAAAGTCCAATTTTTCAGGGTTTTTATTTTTACGTAGATCTTGCTTTTGATGTCATATCTAAGGAATCTTTGCTTAACCTAAGGTTGCAAAGATTTCCTTCTATGTTTTCTCTAGACGTTTTATAGTCTTAAATTTTTATTTAAGTCTATTGTCATGTTTTAGTTTCCTGCTTCTTTTTTAATTGGCTTTCTTTTGAGGATAGAGAGGCAGAGGTAGAAGGAGAAATTTGACTTCATGCCTGTAAGAAGTTGGTCTTTTGATAGTCAACTCATCATTACAGAGGAGGCCATGTGATAAAGTGGTTAAACCATAGGCTCTCACATCAGATGCCTGCGGTTTGAATCTGGCGTCCATATCCTAAGTTGTAACATAGGGTGATTACTTATGCTTTCTGATTCTCAATTGAATAATTTAGTTGCTAATCAGCAAAGTTAAGATTAGAACTGGGACTATAGCACTGAGCTCTATAACAAAGGCACAGTGGCTCAGGCTAGTTCTGGGTGAGGATGCTGGGGACCAACTCTAAACTGTCCAAGAATGGTTTCCAGAGTGGTTTACTACTGGATACTGGAATAGCCAATAAGGTTATAAGGTCAAGCCATTTATGCTCCCATACTACTTGTGGCCACGTTTTCAGCCTGGGCTCTAATTGCTTTCCTTGGATCTGAGTTAATATGGACCATTGGCTTTCCTGGGTCTTCTTGCTGCTCTAATACATTTCCCTACCTAGATGTGCTGTTGCTTTAATTGCTGTCCTTCCTTCCAAGCTCTCCATCTTTCAGCCTTCTGTCTTCAAGGAGTACCTATCAGCTTTTGTCTGGACACATTCTTCCAGCCAAGACACCCACACCATAGTCAAGAACAGGAAACTTACAAATTCACAGCTAGATATCATCAAAGATGTTTGTCTTGTATGTCCCCAGCTTCGAGGCAGGCCCACCCTAAAATCTTCTGGGAGACAGATACCCAATTAATTAAATGAGAGACAATGTGGTGTGGCATGGGGGTGAAGGAGATGGGGGAACATTGATTTTGAGTTCAAATTACAGTCTGGCACTTACTTCTTGTGCTATACTGGGAAATGCACTGAACAGCTTAGCCTCAGTTTCCTGATCTCAGAGTGAAGAATATTAAAATCTTTACTGGGTTTTGTGAGCATAGGATGATATAATAGCTGTATGTGAAATATCTGGTACATTGTGGTAACTTTCATGATTATGATGATAAAATTTGCTCAACCTTCCTCAGCCCTCACTGAGACTCACAACTCTCATTTGGAGGAACTTCTTTTTCCTGCCTAATCAAAATGCCCCCTGCTGCTGACCCAGCTAATTTCTGATGATCACATCCAGTCAATGGCCCTCAGACTATCAGATAGGAGTTAAGAACATCCTAATGGCTTTTGAATTCTTTGAAAAGTACATGTGTATGTATAGTGCAATCCACTTGTGAAGAACTTGTAGTAGATCAATTACTGTAAATGCACTAAACAGCCTCAATTGATTGCCATGTGTGATCTGAAGTTCCGATTAATAGAGGCTTTGTTTAAAAAGAAAACCTTTTCTGAGGAAAAAAACTGGCATTCAGTCTTGTCAATATACTGAATTATGAAGCTGCAAAATAGTATCTAGCAACTGCCTGTGTCCAGCTAACCTGCTACTTCCAGAGTAAGTCTTACTCGGGTGGATACATCTCCTGTTAGTTGGGACTCTCGGAGGGAATCAGCTGGGATGATCTTGTTCTAGCATAAATTTTTCCCAGATTGTCTAGGCTGAAAGTGCTATTTTGTATTCCTGGGTGAGGGGCTATCTTGCAGATCTTAATCCAGTGCAGCCCTGGTGACTCACCACAGCTCTTTTGGGCTTAGCTTTAAATTCCTTTGACTTTGAAGTTACAAACATCAATCCTTCCACATTGCTTTACCTTCATTTCTGGAGCACTCATGTGCATATCTAACCCCTGCGTGCACATGAGTATTCATTTGCCTGGAAGTCTTAAAAATGCTAATGTGAAATTGGGTTAGAATTCTACAGGCCAGACTCTGACCTCAAATATTAATCATGCCCAGGTAGCTGAGAGCAGCCTTGGCCATTGTCAAGAGAAGGCATGGGCCGCCCGTGAAGCACAGCAAGGCAAACTAGTCGAATCAAAACCCCATTTTAAAACATTTCACTCACCAGCAGGCTGCTCATTTTTCTCAGGTGTACATCTTGTTTTTGATCAGACAGAAGCAGTGATCTGATCAAGTTTTTGATTGAACAAGAAACAAGACAAGACACAGCTAATTCAGATCATGTTCCACAAGTAATTTTTGATAGAAATTTACTTCTCTGAATTCTATTCCTGTTTATTCAATGGAATCTCAAAGATGCTTTTCCTGTCTCCCTCTTCTTCACCTCTACCTCCCTTTCCCCAATTCTCCTCCCCTCCCTGCAACACTTTCTTATATACTGAAGAGTTATTTAAAGATTGGATCTGAAGTTCAGCACTCCCAAGAGTTGCCTCTTATTAACTCTGGGCAGCTCTGGCCAGAAGTCTCAGGGGAGTTTCACTTGGGTGCACTTCCTCTGTCAGGGCATCCCACATGGGTGCCCTGAACCAGGCAGGCATCAGCCAGCCCTTGGCTTGGTAGCCACAGCCACATTGTGGTGGCTTTTCCTGGAGGACCAGTATGGAAACAGCTCCCCATCTCCTTTATAACCTGGCCCTGTCTATTCATTAAGCCCCTTTGTTATGTCAAGTCTTGTGCTAGGTACTTACATTTGTAAAAGTGTTTTTGGTCTCAATTGATTCTTACAATTATCATGTGACGAATTATATTGCCATCCACATTTTAAGCATAAAGATGACCCAGCTAGTGAGAGGCATAGTCAGAATTTGAATACAGGTCTTATGACTCCAAAGCTCATCTTTTCCCCTCTATATTTCACTGCCTCTAAATTACTGTGCAATTTCCTTCCAGAAAATAGGACTTATAGACAGGACAAGGTTCTCTTTACTGGGGACAGAGATGATCTTACAGGCCAATTGGTGCAAAACCTTAAATGAGCAAATGAAAAAACCTGAAGCCTCGGGGCTGTATGACTTACTCAAGGTTGCACAGCTATTGCGTGGGCATAGTGGGGACTTGTATTTGTGTCTTGCTGGTTCTAAGTATGCACTAATATTGTACTGTGCCATCTTAGACACCCTGCCCAGTCAAGGGAATGACGAGACTAAGACTTAAAGTAAAAGGAATAAAGCCATACCCACACCATTTCTCCCTGGAGGAATCTGCTGCTTCAATGCAGATATAAAGATTGCCAGATCCTAATATATCTCATGCCCATGATATGGTCTCCCCAGGTTTATTTGCCTCTTTACTGCCTAATTTGAGATTCCTTTTATGAATATGGGGAAGAAACAAAACAACAAGGTACCCATCACTGCCATGCAAAATTTAAACAACTCTGAGCTTTTCTTTAGATTTTCTTAAATTTCTATTAAATATGCTTCCAACAATTGATGTGACCTGGTCTAGTTGTTTATCCCAAAACAAGAGTGGGGTAACCTCCAGAAGCACAGCATTCTAAGTTCTAGCCATGTCTACTGTTATTTGAGGGTAAGAAGAAGAAAAAGAAGTAGGACTAAAGTATATGGGAGAGAGACATTTTCCTCGCCAGCAATTTATTTTTTATTTTATTTTATTTTATTTTTTGAGAACAGAGTTCCCATTACTGCAATGAATTATAGGCCAGCAAATAAGATAAGATTTTTGGTTTGGGACTTTCTCATTGGCATCCCCATAAGCCTCTAATCATTTTTCTCTTCACAGCATCTATCCTACAAGGGTACCTTCACATCAGAGGACCTGAAAGAAAAAGAAGTATTTCTTGGAATTAAACCATGTTTTCACTCTGGAGAAATATCTCCAGAAATATGTGTGCTGGCCTCATCCCCAAGACCTGATTCTATCCAATTCCCGCCTTACTTTGTAAGAAACTGGACTAAATCCATACCACAGATATATTGAATTAGATTGACAGGGACTTTGTAATTGATCTCCTGACCAATTGATCCACTAGTAGGTCAGCCTCCACCCCAGCTGAGCTATGGGATATCTCCAGGCAGTACAATATTGGTTCATTTATTCATCCAACAAATGCCAAATGCCATTCCAATAGGTGGTAGGCATATAACAGTAAACAAAATTGACAAAAATCTCTGCCCCCTTTCTTAGATAAATAAAGAGATAAAAATAATGGGTCAGGTGATGATAAGCACAATGATGAAAGGAAAGTGGTGAAGATGGCCTGTAATGACAGTCAAGAGAGGAAGAAGCTATCCATCCCCAGGGACCCAGTTCAGCTGCTGGTTACCTGCTTCTCCTCTTGTTTGCTATCTTCTCCAAAATCCTCTTTGTCATGGCCAGCTGCATCTTGGCCAAGAGATTCTCATCTTAAGAGAATTTCACTGAAATCAGCTGTGTCCACACCCCAGGACCCAGGTGTCCACCTGCTCTCCAGCTTTTTTTCTTTCCGGTGTCAATTTCTTTGCTGGTGCTTCCAATCTCTCTCACTCTGCTCCAGCCCTTGAGCTCTACTGCATGGACCTATACATGGGTCCTTCTGACCCCCAAATGTCTTGGCTTTGCCTTCTATTTCCTGCCACAAGCCTACCCCTTGTACTTGGTGGTCCCCAAACTCTCCAGAAAACAGTTTCTCTGTATTCTGCTTAATTCTACACCCCAGTTTTTGAAACTCCAGCAATAGCCCGTGACTGGTACTTACAAAAGCTTGCTCTGGCATCTGTCCCTAGTATCTAAATGAAAAGGAAAGAATTATTTCCAAATATCTTAAAGCACAGAAAAAGTCATTGCTTATGCATACACATATAGGCAGTGCTTTTATTAAGTCCTCGTCTGAAAGAGCACAGCTTGCTTTGGGCATAGCCCCCATAATGCTTTGTCACCCCACAAATTGAAATTCATTCACAGAACAATATTCCCGTGGAGATGGGGCTGCCCTGTTTATTCAGCCATATGCCTAATGTGTTCTGAGTTTCCTTTAGTCCTTCCCCTCAACAATATCTTAACGCAGCCAGGGTCCTCGGGTTAATTATACCTTCCTACATTTAAAATAATTTCCTTTCTTAATCCACTTAAAATATGTGCCCTTCAGAATCAGAACGCTGGTCTCCCCCATCTGGAGATGTCATATAACTAGATGCCTAAATGGATTTTCAGATGCACTAATTACTTTACAGCTATCTCTGCCAGAGCTGCTCCACTCAGTCATCACAGCAACGGCTGTTGTCACTTGCTGGCAACGCTGTCCCAATGGCCCAGCTATGCTTGTTCCTTCTGGTTATGGAACTGCCCTTCTCAGACAAGCCACTTGCCTGGCTCCTGGTCTCCATAGACTTTAAAGGTATTGGCTTGAGACTATTTCCAATGAACTACCAATACCTGCTCTATTCTACAGGTAACAGTTACATTTGAAAATTAATAATGGATTATGGAAGCTTCAAATGAGCACATGTCTATTGCCTGTCTTTTAATAAACATTATAGTTTACAGGAAAGTTAAATTTACATGAAAGTTATACAGTCGGCCCTGAGTACACATGCATTCAGCTACGCACCTTCATTCCAAGAGTAAGTTTATAATGGCCTGAATGTTTGCATTGGCTTCTGCACAGACCATATCTCCAACTCCTGTGGCATTACATATTCCCATATTTAAACAATAGATTTGAAATAAACAGAGATAGTACAGTGACTGAAAAAGCAAAGAAAGGGAATTTGAGTTATTTCAGTTTTGGCATTCTATGTGACCACTTGGAGTATTTATTTGTGTTTAATATTTAAAACAGTGAAACAGAGTGTAAACTGTGAGGTCTAATATTCTTGTTTGGTAAGTACAAATTTCAGTTCATACATAAAATGTCTTGCTGAATTTGAATAATATCTTTAAAATTGAAAGGTATTCATTTTAATTGTTAATTGTTTTAAAACTAAAATATAAATTAAGAAAAAATTGGGGCCTTATTAAAATTTATTAGTTAGTTATTAGATAGTCATGTACATTAAATATTATTATATAAGACTATTATCAAAGGATCAAAGTTCAAACTATTAGACAGACATAAACAATGTGGGATAAGTAGTTGTGCCTTTTTCTGTTCTAGCAGGAACATGGAGGAACTTGAAATCATGACCGTACTGGCTCATAATTATTCTGAATTTTGTAAAGAAATTTGAACAGGGAACTAACATAAAATGACATTGACCTGGTCAAACTCAACCAAGACAATTAAAATCATTCCAAAAGCAGAGGCAGTGAAGCAACATCTATATCTATTTTGAATTATATAATGCCCTCAACATCACATACAGCTTCGTTTCATGATTGTTACTGAAAATAATTTTGTTGTATAGAGGAGAGGGGCTTAAAAAATTATACGTTCCAGGTGTTAAATATGCTAGATATACCACTAAATTACTATTGCTCTAATTAGCATTAGTCTAATTACTGGGAAACTGAGCATCTTTTTATATGTATTGAACGTTCATGTTTCCTCTTTTGCGAAATGTCTGCTAAATCCTGTGCCTATTTTTCTACTGGATTTTATGATCAATTTGTACAGGTTCATTATACATTCTTAATATTAATCCTTTCTTCCTTAAGCATAAGTCTCTGTTTTCATGTCCCCAAATTCCAATATCATGGATCAATATTTTGTCAGATTCTACAGGCTATTTTTTTTATTAATGATTCTTAAATTTATTTTATTGTGGTTAAAGAACTTGGACTCTGTGATAGCAATTCCTTGATATTCTGAATTTCATATTTTGTGGTAAATAGCTTCTTTAATTTTTATAAAATTATCTTATTTATTCTTAATAATACTGATTTTTTCTTAGGTTTATTTTTTATTAATTTTTATTTTTATTTAGTCTTTAGATAGAAAATTTTCTCAATATAGAAATGAAGGAAAAAAATCACAAATTAAATTTAAATTCAGTTGATAAGGAACAAATTTAACACTCCAAGATTAACATCCATAATGCAAGAAGAACTCTTAAAAATGAATTAGAAAAATCTAAGCAGAAATTTGGTGAAGGACATGAGCAGATAAGTCACATACCCCAAAGAAATATACATGGCTAATAAGTACATTCTAAGATGTTGTTGCAGAGGGTGGGCAGGATCGCCCTTGGTTCCTGTCTCAGGACACCAGGCAGCTGGCTCCATTGTTTGCCTGGCTGTGGGCAGGGACTTAAGGTTTTTTTGTGTGTATTTTTTTGTTTTAATTAATATTTCTACCAGGACTTCTGCTTCCAACCAAGATGGAGTAGCAATGACTGGATGTACCTGCCTTCCTAAAAACAAACAAACAAAACAAATAATTTTTAAATTGCTAGACAGCAGATAATAAAGAATAGTGATCTCTGAAAGATGGGAAACAAATTAGGTGTGGAACTGGTTCAGCTTCCTGTCTTGAGAAAGTTTCTAGGAGGAACCCTGGTAGAATTTGACAGGCTTCCTATAAAAAGGAAACAGAGCTACAAATCAGTGGAGAACAAGGTGACCAGAGTTCACAGCATAGAACACTAAAGAAAAGAGAACTGCCCAGAAAGAGAACTCTGGAGATCTTAGAGGGAAACTCTTGAGTATTCAGCTGAATACTGATAAGTGCAGGCATGTGAGAAAAATATCTGAGGCTGTGAAAATATCCACCTATAAAAAATTAGATGAAAAAAAAAAAGAACAGTGCCTACACAGAGCAGAAAATAGTTCCTTTTCCCATCAGCCAGACTGGAAAATTTTATAATTTACGTGTCTTTGGGTAGAGTATTCTGAAGGATCTTTCCTCAGTGGTAAGAAAATAATTAGTGCTAGACCACACACTACTATGATCCCTCCTAACAAGGATTAAAAGCAAGACTCAAAAGTACCAAACAGTTTTAAAATAACTGTATTCAAGAATAAAGCTCAAACCTATTAATGAGTGCAAAAATATTCAAGACCCAACACAGTGAATTTATTGTACCTGGCATCCAAAAAAAAGAAAAAAATCTGAAGGCATGATGAGAAGCAGAAAAATGCAACCCAAAATGAGGAAAAGAATCAGTCAGTGAAAACCAACTGAGAACAGTACATGGAATTAGCAGACAAGCCATTAAAACAATCATTATAGGGCCGAGCCCATGGCTCACTTGGGAGAGTGCGGCGCTGGGAGTGCAGCAGCGCTCCTGCTGTGGGTTCGGATCCTATATAGGGATGGCCGGTGCACTCACTGGCTGAGCGCGGTGTGACCGGTCTCAAAAAGGACAAAAAGAAAAAAAAAAAAAAACAATCATTATAGGGCCGAGCCCATGGCTCATTTGGGAGAGTGCGGCGCTGGGAGTGCAGCAGCGCTCCTGCTGTGGGGTCGGATCCTATATAGGGATGGCCGGGTCACTCACTGGCTGAGCGCGGTGTGGCCGGTCTCAAAAAGGACAAAAAGAAAAAAAAAAAAAAAACAATCATTATAACTGTATTCCATATGTTCAAAAAGCTAAGTGGAGTATTGGAAAGTGTAAGAAGAATACACATTGAACTTCTATAGATAAAAACCACAATGTGTGAAGTGAAAAATGTGCTGTATAAGATTAATAATAGATTATAAACTGCCAAAAGAAATTAGTGAATTTGAAAACATATTAATAGAAACTATCCCAAATAAAATAGAGAGAGAAAAAAAGGAAATAATGAACAGAACATCACAGAACTTTAATATGAGCATTAGATGCCTAAATATATGTAATTGGAGTCCCTAAAGGAGAAGAGAAAGATGAGAGGATAGATTTCTTCAAATAATACTTGAATAAATTATAGTCAAAAATTTTCTAAATTAGATGAAAACAGATTCAAGAAGTTCAACAAACCCCAAGCACAAAACTCATAAAGAAAACTACACAAAGCCACATCATAATTAAAGCTCTCTAACCCACTGGTAAGGAGAATAATCTTAAAAGAAGCCACATAAAAAGACACATTATATACAGAGGAGGAAAGAAAAAGATGACAGCAGATTTCTTATCATTGACAATGTGAGCAAGAAGAGAGGGGAGCAGCATCTTTGAAGTACTGAAATTCAAAACCCTACCAGTCCAGAGTTCTATGCTCAGAGAAAATATCTTTTTAAAATGAAGGTGAAATAAAGACTTTCACAGACATAACAAAACTGAAAGAATTCATCACCAGCAAACTCACATTATAAGAAATGCTATAGGAAGTTATTCAGGCAACAATAAAATGATATTAGACCGAAATATGGATGTATATGTATAATCAATTATGTTTCAATAAAAAAAGAAAGAAATATTGATCTATACAAAGGAATGAAGAGCCCCAGAATGGTAGCTAAATGGATAAATATGTAGCATTTTTTTATTATTCCTTAATAAATCTCTTTAAAAGATAATTAACTATTGAAACAAAATAATAAAGTGTGTAAAGTTTATTCCATATGTAAAAGTATAATGTATGGCAACAATAGCACAAAAGTCAGGGAGGAAGAAATAGAAGCAAATTATTGTAAAGTTTTTGTGAAAGGTGTAAGGCCTGTGTCTAGATTTATTTATTTATTGCATGTGTATGTCTAGTTGTTTTAGTACAATTTATTGAAAAGATTATCTTTTCTCCATTGTATTGTTAGTGCCCCTTTGTCAAAGGAAATAATAAAAATCCAAGCAGACATCAACAAAATAAACATTAGAAAAAAAATCAATGAACTCAAAAGCTGGCTTTTTGAGATAAAAATGATAAAATTGTAGCCAGAGTTTTTAAGAAAAGAGAAAAAAACAACTTGCCAATATCAAAACTTAGAGAGGTGACATCACTACAGATTCTAAAGATATTAAAAGGATTATAACTGAATATTATGAACATCCTAATGCCAATAAGTTTGATGACCTAGATTAAATGTAAATTAATTGAAAGATGCAAACTACTGAACTTAGCCAGGAAGAAATAAATAGCCTGAATAAGACTGTATGTATGAAAGAGATTCGATTTGTTATTAAAACTTTGCCACAGAAAGAATGGAAAGAAAGAAGGAAGAAAGAAAGAAAATGGAAGGAAGGAAGGAAGGAAAGAAGGATAAGGAAAGAGAAGAGAAAAAAGAAAATAAATCAATTGAGAAAGAAGGCTGCAGACTCAGATGGTTTTATTGGTAAATTTTATTAAATACTTACAGAAGAAATAATATGAACCTTAGACAAAGTCCTGCAGAAAAGTGAAAAAGAGGTGGGAATACTTTCCAACTCATTCTGTGAGGCATCCTTGTACTATTACCAAAATGAGACAAAGATATCACAAGAAAATTAAATTAGACATCAACATCCCTCATGAACATAGATACAAAAATTCTAAACATTTTAACCAATCAAATTCAAAAATGTATAAAAAAGATAATGCATCATGATTACGTGTGGTTTATGCCAAGAATGCAAGCAAAGTTGGCTTAACATTTGAAAATCAATCAGTATAATTTACCATGTTAAGAAACTAAAAAAAAAAAAAAAAAAAAAAAGATATCACAAGAAAATTAAATTAGACATCAACATCCCTCATGAACATAGATACAAAAATTCTAAACATTTTAACCAATCAAATTCAAAAATGTATAAAAAAGATAATGCATCATGATTACGTGTGGTTTATGCCAAGAATGCAAGCAAAGTTGGCTTAACATTTGAAAATCAATCAGTATAATTTACCATGTTAAGAAACTAAAAAAAAAAAAAAAAAAAAATCATGTCATCATCACAATAGACACAGAAAATCCTTCCTCTTCCCACCCAATTTCCTTCTCCCTTCCCCTCTCCCTCTCCCCCTCAAACTGCTCCACAATGACATCTTAGAATGAGGCCTGGAGCCAGGGGAAGCCTAACCCAGCCACAACTAGGCAAGCTGCCACCACCTAGGGCCCACCCAGGTCCTGAGGCATGGAGCTAGGAGAAGCCAAACCCTGATGCAAACAGGTAAAGATAACACCAAAAACAACATTTCCACATGGGTGGCCTACCATAGCCAGCACAATTGCCATGGCTGCCACAAAAGCAGCCAGTGTCTATAGCAGCAGTCACAGCCACCATGCACATGGCATGCCAGACTATCAACTGCATTGACACAAGGAGAGGCACCAGTGGGAGACCAAAAAAACAAAAACAAAAACAGAAAAAAAAGCATCTGAGTTATGACAATAGTGGAGGACTTGATCAGATCTGTCTCAGTGCTGGACAGATCATCTAGGCAACAAACCAACAGAGGAACAGTTAATCTATCAGATGGAGAGAACAAATCTATGGCTGTTAAAGGGGAGAGAGAGAGGGGACGGGATAAGGGAGGGAGAGGGGAATGGGGGTAAGGGGAGGAGGGGAGATTGGATTGCATAAAGAATATGTATGATTGGTAACAATGGATATACTAATAAAAATCATCACATTGCACACCTTACATGTATATAATTATGATTTGCAAATTAAAAATAATGTTAATTTAAGAAGTTACCCCTGTTTTCCTTCGGTAAACATTTTGCCCAATATCTTTTTCTTTCTTTCTCCTTTATTTTTAATTCTTCTGTCTCATGAGTCTTAGGTATGTCTCTTGTAAACGGAAGATAACTAGATTTTTTTTCTTTCTGAAAACCTATCTTTTGCAGGAACATTTAATCTATCTGTACGTGTTACTCTTCCTGATTTTGTATATTTCTATCAATGTATTATGGGATTTCAAATTACCATGGCTTTCTGATTCATTCTTTCATACTTCTTTCCTGTCTGATATAGTATTCTTTATTCCCTTTTATTCTACCAATTTTTAAAGATAGTTATGAATTCTGTTCCTCTTTATATAGTTGTTATCCTTATTAGAAAAAAAAAAGAAAGAAAGAAAAAACAGCCCAGTGTCAAGAGTTGAGTTAACAGTACATCTTGGTTTATGGCATAGTATCACCATTAATCCATTCAAGGCCCCTGCATTAGTCCGTTTCTGTTGCTTATAATAAAATACACAGAACTGGGTATTTTATAAAGAAACCAAAATTTTTTGCTTACAGTTTTGGAGGCTAGGAAGTTCAAAGTCCAGGGAACACATGTGATGAAGGCCTTGGTGGTGGTGACAGTGACCCAAGGGTGTCACATGGCAGAAAATGGAGCAGCAAAGAGAGAGGGAGAGAGAGTTCCTCATGTGCTCTCCTGTTAGAGCCCTCGGAACCATGCCCCTGGACACCATTATTAATCCATTCACTATGGCATGGTCTTACAATCTAATCACCTCTTCAAGGCCCCACCTTTCAATTACCATAATAGGATTTCTCACCCTCAGCAGTTACAGTGGGGATTAAGTTTTGGGGGGATATTCAACCCAAGACTGTGCCGTTATTCTTATATATATATATGTACATGTTCATTATCCCCATTCCTCAGTCTCATTCCCCACTCCCAATGTAATTTGTTTGATGAGTATTATTTAATTTTTATGTGTTGTAAATTGTGAATAATTATTGTGTATGCATTTTTAACTTACAGAAGTAATGCATAGATTTCATTCTGTGTACTACATCTTCCCCCAGGACTATGTTTTTAATGTCTATCCATGTGTCTATGTGTGCCTTTGGTTTATTGCTTCTCACATCTCTGCCAACACTTAGAATTCTCCAGCTTTTTAATATTTGCCTATCTGACGTATATAAAGTGATATACCATTGAATTATTTTGTATTTATCTGCTTAGTAAAGAGTTTGTCTTCTGTAAATTACCTGTTTGTATCTTTTGTCAAATTTCTTTTGGGTTTCAGTAATTTTCTAGTGGATTTGTGGGTAATTCTTATGTATTTTAGATATTAGTCTCTTGACATATTTTTCATAATGAATCATCTATTAACTTTGCACATGGCACTCTTCCTTAAACAGAAATTCCTTAAATCTGTAATCAAATTCATCCAAAGTTTTACTTTTAAAAATTTAGTTGTCTTCAACAACTCCTAGGTCACAAAGATAACTGTGACTTAATTAGTTATTTTACCTTGCACTTGTAAATCTTTAATTGATCTGAAGATCCTTTTGTTTATGTTTTTAGGTGAGATCCAGTTTTATTTTTCTTTGTATGTGAGCCATGTTTGCAAACAACATTTACCCTTAGAGCCTCCACTATTGCCTACTGAATTTTCATGTGTTCTTGGATCTCTGAGGTTCTATTCTGTCTCATTGTTCTATTGGGTTTCTCTTGCAGTAGCTCTGTACTGTTTTTTTTTTTGTGGGGGGGTGGACCGGTAAGGGGATCGTAACCCTTGGCGTGGTGTCGCCCGCACCGCGCTCAGCTAGTGAGCGCACAGGCCATCCCTATATAGGATCCGAACTCGCGGCCTCGGCATTCCCAGTGCTGCTGCACTCCCACGCTGCACTCTCCCGAGTGAGCCAGGGGGTCGGCCCCGTATTGTTTTTGTTGATATGGCTTTGTAGGGTGCTTAACATCTTGTAAGAAAACTCCCCTCTCTGCTATTTTTCAGTTTCTAAAAAAACAAACTGCTATTTGAGAAATACTCATAAATTTCCAAATAAATTTATCTAATTCCTTTAAAAATGCAGCTGGAATTGTTATTAGAATTGAACTGAATATATAAATTAACTTAGATTCAGTATCTTGTTTAGTAATATTTTCATCACATCTCATTCAAGAGTATGAGAGATTTCTGAATTTTTTCAGATTTTCCTTTATGTCCTTTTGCACAGTTTCATTTTCTCCATAGAAATCTTGCATACTCATTGTTCATTCCTTGGTATATATTGTTTTGTTACTCATGTGAATAATATTTTATTTTTAGTATTTTCTAGATATATTTTCATGAGCTGATTTTTTATCCAGCAAGCTTGCTTTATATTCATCTTAATTAAAACATTTTGCCTGTTAGTTTTGTCTTTTTCATATATAGACTATCACCTTGTCTGTGAATAATGACATTTTATCCCTTCCTTTTCAATTCTTCATGTCCTATTTCTTTTATTTCCATATACCATAGGCCAATACCATTAGTATAGCAATCGTCTATAAATACCAGATCCCAAAGGAAATGTGTCTGAAGATTCTCTATTAAACATAATATTTGCTTCTTACACTTTTGTCAAGTTGAGAAAGTTCCCTTTTATTTCTAGTTTGCTGGAGTTTTTATCATACACATGGGTAATTTTCTATACCGGATAAGATAATTAGCATTTTGAAAACACTATTTCATTGTCTTCAGACATCTTTTATTGTTGAAAGGATATTGCTATCAATACAGTTGCAACTTCTTTGTATGTAATCTGATTTTTCTTTCTAGTTGGTCTTAAGAGATTTTTATTGCTATTCTAAAATTCCCCTACAATGTACCTAGATGTAAGGTTTTTAATTTATCCACTTTTGATTCTGAATTTTTCCTCAATCTGCAAACTCCCCTATTTCTTCAGGTTTGGAAATTTCTCCTTAAATTATTATATCTCCATAACTTTTTTCATCTGGAGCTTCTGTTACAGACTTTGGATTGTTTCAGTTGTTCTTCCTTATATCTCTTATTCATATTTTTCATCTTTTTATCTCTCTGTGAATCACTGTGCCAATTTCTTTAGCTTTAACTTCAAGCTCATTAATTTAACATTGTTCTAATGCAAAAAGATTAATTTTGATGACCAGCTTATGTAATCAACACTGAAATTTCCTTGGGAGCCCTCATATTTGACCGCTTGTACACAGAAGCAGGAGCCTGTGGAAAGCTGACTCATCTGTCCACAGCCACAGGGGACCTGCTAAATCTGGAAAACGCTTTAGGGGAAATTGAGAATCAATTGAAGGAACAACACAATGAAAGAAAGCTTTAAGTAAAACAAATGTCAAGTTTCCTCCGGTGACAAGTAGGACACAAATGACCCCATTAAAATGTACTTGGGAGACAATTTAGCCCCTAGAATTTGTACACCTGCTTTAAAAATCCATAAAAAACAATCACTCTTCGGAAGGAATTTGGGTATTTTATTTTGGGGTGTATTTTTTTTTTAATCTTAACACAGATTCAACAGGTTACAAGGCTTCGCAAAGCCCTAAATGAGTTGTACTTTTAGTCTATGTTCATCTGACCAAAATTTCACTGAAGGGCCAGCACACACGGACTGAAGTCTGTTTTTCTTTGAAAAGTCATTCTAGGCCCCCACACAACACATGGCAAAGAGGACACTCGGTTACAAGAACTAGGATGAGGATGAGCACCTGGAGAAAATTATACTCTTTCCCCAAAGTGATAGAGAAATGGGGAAGGATGAGTTCTTTACAAGTGGCTTATCAGTGACAAAAGTTATGCATAATAGTTTTATGCAGATTTGATAAATATACATTGTAAGAAAAAAATCGAAAAATAAGGTCTCCAGGAAATCAGCTAAAAGTCCTGCTATCCAAAAATAAAATCAATATAAAACCTATTCACAAGGATTCAAAATGATTCTATCATTCATAAAATGATCAAATATAATGCATACCTATCACAAATTCAAAATTAAGTTGAAAATACTTTTCGAAAAATAGGTTAAAGTTATTTCAAAAACTACTAAATGTGGCAGAAATATTTCTATAAAATAAAATCCTTAAAGAGATGTAAAGAGGTTTTTTAGAAGAGTTGAATTTTAGGAAAATTATACAAATGGATTATTAAGAGAACTGGTTTCAGCCAAATTGCTTTTAGGCAAAACTGATAATCAACTCTGTTCAATAAGGAGAATGTGATATCTTCTTAGGCTACAAATATTGTTAATTTTTAAAATATATAATGGAGGTCAGTATATGACCAGAGAGAAGAGAATTTCTTCAACTGAGACTGATAAGGGTAGAATTGGAAACATTTAAAAATTTTTATTGAGCAAAGTGAAGATATGGGAGTGGGGAGTAAAGTTCAGGAAAAAATGTAAAAGAAAATTCAAGACGAATGTCTAACAGGGTAATAGAAAAGCTAACAGGATATGCAATAGGAAATTTGAAGTGTAGAGGCAGACCTCCTAAAGATACTAACCCTAAACATACACTGGATCAGAGATAAGAGACATAGGAAGAACGGAGACATGACTGAGAAGGGATGTAAAGCACAGACGCTGGAGAGCAGAGGCAGTGCAAGCCCACAAGTCCTACAGCTAAACCAGCTGCCCTTTGCTCTTTTGGTAGGAAACGTAGCTGCAAATTTAGAGAGGCTTTGACCAGAAGTAAAAAATGGTGGTCCACAGTCCAAATAGAAAAGGTTCTCCTCTCGCTCAACACCAGAAGAGGTGTCATGGTGGTGATGTGGTGGGTAGGCTGGCTCAGAGTGGGCAAATCAGGTGCCCTAAATGCCTGAGTTGTAGAAGATCTTTGAGCTAATGGGCTGTAGCAAAGAAGAGAACTTGGAGAAAACTGTAATAATCTTTTAATTGGTAAAACAGACTTCTGTGTGGAAGGGACAAGGTGGAATGAGAAGTTTCTACAGAAGAAGCAAGTGGTTATCAGCACAGACCGAGTTGGGGAAACTTCCCCGTTTGCACTCTTGTGTGATGACTACAGAGTAGTACTAAAAGCAAGTCCCTGGATGCTATGGAGTAACTAGTGTGGAATGTGTGTTCCTCAAGGAGCTATTCCTGTCTACAGCCCCTTTCTCTCTTCCCTTCACTTTCTCTCTACCCTCACTCCAGTCTGGCATGGGTGGCCTTCGTCTGAGCACCCGCAGCACCTTCCCTTATCTGTCTTACAGCTCATGTATGTAAAGTGATCATTTGTTTACTTCCCTTTTTGCTTTACTAGACTATGAGCTTCTGAAAGTCAGAGACCTTTCTCTCAACTTTGTAGCCCCAGTACCTAGCCCAGTGGCCAGTACGTGGAAGATAATGATGAATGAATGAGGAGATGCCAACAGCTGTATGAATTAATGAAGGGTTAGATGTGTGGCTGACACATGCACACATGTGCACACACATGTCCAAACAGCAATGCTTACAGGCTTCCTCTGTGCTCCTCTGATGCTTGCCCCTGGGCCATAATCCTAGGAGAGGGTGCCTGCTGCTTCCACTTCCTGTCTTCAGCTGTCAACAGTTCTAGCTCATCATCTCCGGAACTGTTGTATTTAATATCAGCCTTGCAAATGTGGAGCTTTGTCTGAGATTCTGTCCCCATCTCTAGCTCCTGTCTCCTTCCTCCAGCCTCTCCTCTGGTTGTTGTGCAGCATTCTCTGTCTGTTAAGAGGAGGGCAGCAGCAGTTTGCTTTCTTGCCATGTTTACTTTATGTCTTTGCCCAATATCTATTTGTCATTTTTATTGTATTTCTCTCTCTGAATTTGGGCGAGGCCTTGTCCTTAGCATTTGCTTTCAGAAAAGAGAACAGCATGCTCGGTGAAAGTAGGAATTTATGTCACTGCTTTTGAACCCAGCTACATAGGAAATGAAACAGTCACGCTCCCGTCAGGGACTGTAGAAACTTAAAACTATACAGTGAGTTTACATTCTTCAAAGTACTTTCAAAAGCATTATTTCCTTGGAGGCTCACAAGGGTAATGTAGGGCAGGTATCATTACCTTCTAACAATGCATCAGGGTTTTGAAAAGAACACTAGAAATCTGGTTTGTATTTGAGCTCTTCCTATCTGCTCGTGTGACTTCAGGCAAGTCAGTTACTACCCCAAACTTCTTTTTTCCCAGTTCTTAAATAGTGATAAATAATACATATCACATTCTTACCTTTTAGGTTAGAGAAAATGTATGTAATAATCTATGCCTAGCTATCTCACATAGTTACGATAAGGCTCACAAAAGACACATATAAAACAGTTTTGAAGTCATGAAGCATTATAAAATCAAAAGAGATCAGATTGTTATTACCACAGTATTCCTATTATATATAACACATGGCCAAATTCCAGGGAAGGAGACCATTCTTAATGATCAGAACTCAAGTCTTCTACCTCCCGTTCCAGAGCTTTTTTTCTCCCTCTCATGCTGCCTGTACTGGAACTGACAGAGGTCCCTAAGGCACCTTGTCATGCCAGGGGATGTGTAGTAAAAATGTAGTCACACTCACATGTGCATGCACACATACAGCCTTCCTGCTTCTGGGAGGAGGAGTGGGCTTCCCTCCACCAAGGAAAGAAGCAAACTGTTTCTCTCCATCCCAGTGACTCATGGATTAGGTGGTTGGCTTGAGCCAGAGAGAAGAAAACGTGAGACCTCTCTGAGCCTGTGGGACTTCCCCACCAGTTGCTGTATAGTCAGCCCTGAGATCTGTTAGAGAGGACAGGAAGGAAATTTGCATTTGTTTCTCTTGTTTTCTTCTTGGATTTTCATGGTCTCTCATTCATGGCTCTAAGACCTGGGCAATTTTTTTTATTCACTGAATGATTTGACTCTCTTAAAAACACTCCAGCTTACCAACAGATTTTCTTTCTGGCAAGTACCTCAGTGGTTACTGTCTGGGAGATTTCTCTTACCCTGCATTTGTAATTTTGTCACTGGTGCTAACTGTCTTTTAAATGCATTTACGTAATAGCTCACAATTGGTCTGAGATCCACAGTGAGAAAGAAGTTGTGGTCTTGTAAATGGATTGCAAGAGGAGAGTGTCCTCAGAGAGAAGTACTGAAGTTAAAGACAATCCTGCACAAACAAGATGAAATTATATTTTCTCGATTTCAAAGTCACTTGATGGAAATGTCTTAGCCTCAAATCCAATTGATTTCACCAGGATAGTGATGAAACTGGCATGTTGATAAAAGCCAGCACATTCCCCTCCCTAATTGCATCAGCTTGACCCTCTCTTCTGATTAAATGCTTATAATTTTTCTCCCAGCATGTAATTTTTAAATTATAATATGTTTGAAGAACACCAAAATTATTTGGGTGTTTGCAGGGTGATTGTTGACAGTAGAGTCAATTCATTTTTTCTCTGATGTTCTGGGCACCCAGTGGGTGCCTGAGAAATGATAATTGATGATAGCAGCAGAGATGTCCCTGTGATGGGTGATGGGCTCATAGGCAGCAAGAACAGGGAGCAGAAGAATCTGGATTCACTGGTGCTGATTCTGCCTCCCCACACATTTGGGATGATATGAGAGAGAGGAGAAAGATGATAAATTATGTACCCATGGTCTTATAGACATAGAGAAATTTCTGCTCAAAGGCCTTCAACGAGTTAAGTTGGTTTTCCCTGGGGTTTGGGAATGGGAAGCAGCAATCTTTTAAGAGACAGATTCTGTTAGGAAATATTTACTTGTCATAGTTAAAATAATCTTAAACCAAATAAAGTATATTACTTTCTCAACCAAACAAACAAAACACCACCCAGATTTCTGGGAAAATGGGATAAGATGAATAGAAGAGAAAAAGATCGATGCAGGAAGAGTCCCCACACACGAAGCAAGAGCAATCAGGCTTTGAGCTCCGCATTTCTGGGTGAGATGGAAAGATGTTTGGTTTCCAAAAAACTGTTCTCAAATTCTGCTCCACCACTTATCGGCTGCGTAACCTGTGTGATACTTAGCCTCTCGAGACCTTGGTTTCGTCACGTATGATAGCGATAATACCGTACCTACCACATGCGTGGTGATGCTTAAATGAGGTGTATCTGTGATAGAGCTCAGTACAGTGGTAACGTGAAAGTGCGTGGTAACGGTGAACAACAGTTATTAATCAGGAAGTTTCTGAGCCAGCATGAAGGGGTAGCACTCTTCCTCTGAAAACTGTAAACATAGTTTAAATTCCCAGCTGTCTGGACCTCTCTGAGTCTGTCCTTTCTGGAAGCAGGAGGTTGAACAAGACTCCATCTGAAGGAGCTACTGGTCTGCACCTCTGAAGTCATGGTCCTCTGGCTCCATTTCCTGCTTGTCTGATCTGTGTGTTTTTTGTTTGTGTTTTTGTGTTTTTCCTGGAGTCAGCCTCCTGACCCTCAGACCTGAAAAGGATACCGAATTGCCAATTCAATTTACCTAAAACTGGTGGAGCCTGAAAGCCTGGCCTACATTGACATATAGCTAATCTAATACAAATTGATTTTCGTTTTAAATCCAAGCAAGCCAAGAAATTGCTGTGGATTTTTCCAAAACACAAAGGACCCTGCTTTTCTGCAACTGCAAAACATCTGACCTAGGCTTCCAGAGCCCTAGCTTTTGCAGCCTTATTCATGCTTCCTATAGCTGGGGCTGATACCCCCACTCATCTCCTCCAGCCCCCAAATGCTGACCTTAGTAGAGATTTCAGGAGCTCCAGCCCTTTATGGTGAAACTCCCTGCTCAGTTGCCCTCGGCGCCAGTTTGATGCTGTCCTTGAGCCTGAAGTCTGATCACTCTGTCTCTGACTTATTTCTAAAGCTCCATCACCAGGCACTGCTGTTCTGGTAGCTATATCCCGGGGTATGGGCCCTTATCCTGATTAACTTGTGACTAACTCAGTTCCTCTAGAACTGGGAATCAGCACTGGTTTGGCAGCCATTTCCATCAGCAGGGACTGATTTCCTGAATGCTGGTGCAGGGCTCAGAGCCCTACAAATCAGAACTCTTCTCTGTTGCCAATTGCATGCCCACTGCTCTTCTTGCTTAGATTTCCTGGACATCCTGACTTGGAGCTCATTAGATTTTACAGATGCCAGCCTCTTCTCCAAACCAGCTCTAGTTAACTATCTACACATGTAAATCCACACAAGCAGACAGGTCAGCAAGAGGAAGATTAAAGGTCTTGGGTCTGAGATGGGTAAGTCCTTATTTATGTGGGACAGAGGATCTTAATCTCTAACACATGTGAAAATTACATGGAATGCTACCTAAAAATGGAGATTCTGTCATCATCTACAGACTTTTTGAATCATTAAGTCTGGGACAGAACATTTTTAATAAGTTCTTTAGATGATTCTGATGTGGATGGCTTGAGGACCACTCTTTGGGAAACTCCTCCAGGACTGGAGGAGCTGAGTCCCTCAGAAGGTTAACCAGAGGAAGACTCAGACGCAAGGGTTCAGTTAGCACAGCTGCAAAGCCAGGCTTCTGCACCTCAGGAAACAAGGTAAAGTTTCCCCATGCTTTCTACTACTAGGGGAATTGTGCCATTCTGGAGCAGGTAGTTTAAGTTTTGAAAAAAAAAAAATGAGTCAAATGTACATGAAAAGAGTTGGGCTTTTTGTTTGTTTGTTTGTTTTGCTAAGCTCAGGGGAAATAATGATTACTTTGCCCAAGAGTCCGATGCCCTTCGCCCCCCATGATCATCATTCATTCAGGTAGACAATCACTTATTTATTTATGTATTGACTCTGCCGGGACTCCTGCTGCTCCTGCTCCAACTATGATCTCACTCCTGAGCCCAAGAACGACACCTAGAAATCCTCCTAAGAACTTGATATGTGCAAAGTCTAATTCATCATCTGTCTTTTCATCTCCAAATTAACTTTCTCTCCTAAATTCCTATTCTTTAAAGGATGAAGAAAGAAAATGAGAATCACTTTTTATGTCTACATGCCATGGCCTAGAATACAATAAAGAAGTTTATCTATATTTGCTGTGATAAGTAGTAGAGGGGCAAGAGATTTTTGGCCATTTTACACCCTGTGAATTAAACTTAAATATGACAGGCAGTTAGCATTAAGAAGCAGAGACATGAGTCCTTTCGTCTTGATTCCCAGCTTAGGTTTCTCTCATTTGGCCCCCCACTGGCGAATTGAGTGTCCCTGATGTGGTTTGAAAATGGGAAGTGGAGTTACCTACAAGGGCCCAAACTGTCTAGTGAATAATGTGATTCAGGAAGTACAAGGACAGGCTCTGAACCCAATGTCATCTTCACCAAACGATGTACATAGCACCCAAATGCTTCCATTATCAATTCATTCTTTAGAAACCTTATTTTAAAATGTAAATAAATACTATTGCCAAAGTAAACAATTATAGCAAAGGTTTTCAAACCAAGGACCCCCACCAGTTCCCCTGAATATTTTCCCTGGGCTCACCAGAGAGGGCAACACTCACCAAGCCGCTGGTTCACCAAAGCCACCAGCTTTCATCAGACAAACTACTTTTGTTCCCCTGAGAAGTTTAGAAGCCTCCATGCAAGAGCACTCACAGAAAAGGTACTTCACCTTCAGAATGTTAAAAATCATTTGTAAGAGTAGGAAAAACTGGAAACAGCCTAAATACCTATCATCCTAAATTACAGTGCTTCCACACAGTGAAATGACAAGGAAGCTGTTAAAAAGAAGAGCAAGACTTATGTATTCTGATGTGGAAACATATCCGGACACATCATTAAATGAAAAAGTCAGGTAGCAGGAAAGTATCTATGGCATAGTTCTAAATGCATTTAAAATGTACATTTATATACTTGTGTATTCATAAACTTGTTTGGGAAAGATACATAATTTTTGATCTGTAAATTGGGACTTGGAGTTTGGGTTGTGCATTTAACCATTTAACATTTCCCTGTATTCTCTTCTGTACTATTTTCATCTTTTTCTCACCATGAACACATATTGATCTTTGAATAAAAACTAGTTTTAAAATGTATGGTACTTATTGAATGAAGGTATCAGTGGTCATTATTAACATCTTGGCAGGTATTAGTTAACACTTTCTTTCCATGGTGACAATTATCTTATTATTTTAGAGAAGAACCCCTGAACAGGTAAATTTTGACATGAACTCAGTATGAGAAGGAAGGGCCTGTGTTTGGAGTGTTGCCAGGCACACAGTTCCAAAGATGGGGAGGGGTCCTGACCTATTGGGGCTCTGACATTTCTCAGGGAAACACCACCTGGTTGAGAGAAAGTAAGACAAACAACTAAGAGAAAAGACTCTCCTTTTGCATGTTTTCACTTGATCCTCTTATTATGAATATAATCTAAATGATTCCCAGCAGGAAAATTAGGTTCAGAGAGCTGAGGAGCGAGAGTCAGCTATTAAAGGAAAATAACGTTCTTTAAGGGATCAGAAGGCTGTTATTCGGGTTGGACAATGATTCTGATGAAATCAGCCAGATTCTTGTTCAACTCCCCACTTCCCGAGTCTGGCTAGGAGGTACAGTACTTACATTCTAAGGACACCAGACTCCGAAAGGCTGGGTGTGTGTTCCAGCTTTTTCAATTCATAACTTGTGAGCTTTGTACAATGGAGGAATCAGACTGGATTATCTCTAAATTCTCTTCAAACTCCAAGCTCTGTTATAATCCATACATAGGTCTTCCTACTTTCTACTTCCAGTTCCCTTCTCTTAAATAGACTCCAAGGATACCATATCTGTACCTGCATTCCCCCTTTCTGTGGACCGTTCCCTTGCTGGCTCATGTGGGCAGCTATGTGCGTGCCTGGTTGAGTCCAGGCCCCTGTGCTCCCTCAGGAAAGAAGGATCCTCAGCTTCTGCACCAGGGCCTTGCAGAGCTGTGCTGCCAGGGCAATCCACTGTGTTCACTCAGATGGGATACAATCTGATCACAGCTAATTAATCTGCATCCTCAAGTGGACTCTCAGTTTCCACTTGGGAATGCAATTTAGGTGGCCCTGGTCAGACTGTCTCTTGATTTACAAATCACTCTTACTTTCTGGTTATCCCTGCAGATGAGGTGCCTCACTTCCTCTGCCTCCTCTCTCCAGCCTGGTCTGAGTAGAAAGGTCGGTGGTGACTAGGAGATGATGTCAGTGTGGAACTGGGGCACAGGTCAAATGTAGGCGGCACCTTAGAGCAAGCCCAGGGCAAAGCTAAACTATAAACACACTGCTGCCTGGGGATTTCTGCATCCTGTTAACTCAACATGCTATTGCTTGAGGGGCTCTTCTCTGGTGGTCTTATTGAAACCCACGGTTTGGATAGTGTCAAAGAGCTCTTAAGTATAAACACTGTGTTCCAGCCAGCAGAGACAGTGCACACAAGAGAGAGAGGCCAGGAATTCCGGGCTCATATTTCTTTCCTTTGCCTACTCAGACAGGTCTCTTCTCTATGGGCAGGATGGTTTGTTCTCCATAACTCTGGTAATGGGAACCCAAAATTCTGAAGGGTCTGAGAGTCATCCTTGATTTCTCTTCTCCTTCATCACTTACCCAATTGGCCACTGCATCCTGTTAATTCAATTTCTTAAAATTTTCTCAAATCTGTCCACTTCCCTCCATCCTCTCTGCTCCCAGCCCTATCACCCCTGTCTGAAGGATTGCTGCAGTCTTCCTGTGCCAACCTTGCTCTCGACAATCCATTCTTAGGTTTGCTGCCCAGGTACCTAAATAAGAAAATGTAATCATGAAACTCACAATAAAAACCATTCAATGACCCTCACTCGTCTCCACACACACACACACAAAGGCCAATCCATGTGACCCACAGGACCTTTGACAACCTGGCTCTAAGTCTGCCCCACAACAACAACATGTATAGCTCCCGGGTATTAAGTGACTAGCATGCTCCAGGTAACGAACTCAGCAATTTGCATATGCAAAATATTTTTTAAAGTCAGATGCATCTGACTTCTTGCTGCTCACAAACATTTCTGTTCCCTTAAACCCCATCACTTCTGTATATGCCATTCTTTCTACAGAAAGGCACTTCTCCCCTCTCCTCTTGGCAATCCTATCCTTTGTCATTCAAGATCCAGCTGCGTGACACCCTCCTCTGAGTCATAGCTGCCCTACTTATACATGGCTAATAAGATCTTGTAATATCATAGAGTTTACTGCACTGCACTGCAACTATTTAACATGCCTGTTTTCCTCATTCGGTTGGAGCTCTTCAGGAGGCGGGGCCATTTTTCATTCATCCCTATGTTGTGCCTTCCAGTGTGCTTGAAATTTACATACCTTGGTTTTCAATAAATGAATGACAGAGAAGAGCACTGTGAGATTGATAGGCAGGAGTTTAAATAAAAAAAATTCACCTGAGAGGTCAAATTAGGGAGCTCCACTGGGACCTCAGGTCAACCCAGAAGAGAGCTTTTCTTCCCCAGCACCTCCTAAATATAAGGCAGATCTAAATGGGGAACAGAAGGCAAGGGCCTCCAAAAATAGGGGATGATACTGAAAATAAGCCTCACTTCTAAAGGGCCGAGGAGTTTTGCCATTTTAAGCCACACCTTTGCAGTGATGAGTTTATCTTCTCTCAGCTCCTGGGTGATGGTTCAGTATAAAGCAGACTCAATCAGGCAGGATGTGAAAACTATTTTATCACAATGTGATGAAAACCCAGGCAAGTTTAAGGAAAAGAGTCTTTATTTGATAAAAGTTTGCTTCACCTCAACTCATTTGTCAGAATCTTTTATTTATCTCCAATTTCATGGCCCCATCTTGGTCTCTACCCCCATTGTGGTTTGCACAAGATGAACAACCCTGACTATTCCTTTCTGGTGAAATTCCACATCAGTTCCAAATAAAAATCAGTGTCTCCATAGATCACTGAATCCTAATTAAAGAGTTATTTAACCTCCTCCTCCATTTATATCCACCACCCCCATCCCCAATTTCCACTTAGGGAATCCTAGCTGTATACCTAACCACTCAAACCTCAGTTTCCTTGTCTGCACAGTGGGAATAATAATATTACCTATCTCCAAGAGTTACTGTGAGGATCGCAAGATACAATCAAAAACTTAACACAGATGAGTATTAAATAAAAATAGTAACCAGGGCCGGCCCAGTGGCGCACTGGAGAGTGCGCTGCTTGGGAGCACGGCGGCGCTCCTGCCGAGGGTTCGGATCCCATGTGGAGACCAGTTCCCGCTCACTGGCTGAGCGTGGTGCGGGCGCAACACCAAGGGTTGCAATCCCGTTGCCGGTCCCCGGTACGGGCGCGACACTGAGGGTTGCGATCCCGTTACCGGTCAGTAAAAAAGACAAAAAGGAAAAAAAAAATAGTAACCAGAAACCCCTTCCATGGGGCAAGGCTGCCTTAGATGCTTTTTGAGTTTTAATCATTTGCATGTACCTCTTTTTCAACCTGAACAATCAGATTCCCTGAGTTGCTCCTCTCAGGAGCAGCTATTTCCTTCTAGTCCTTTTCTAGGCACTTCACCTGGAGCAAGTCATTGTGCTGTAGGACATGCTTCTCAGCAGCGTTCCCTTTCCCCTTGGTACCACACTCACTTCCTGAGAGAGGCACGGAGAAGCCCTGCAATTCCAGGTTGTTTCTGTGCATATCCTGAAGCACAAATGAGTCCATAATTTCTCATTTGAGAAATCATGCAGTAAGTGAAATGGGGATATTTATCCCAAAGGGTCATCTCACTTTTCTTTCAATTGAAACTGAGACAGATACTCTGCAGCATCACTGAGGAAGCCCAATCTCCCAAAGCAAAGATTGAGGGAGAAAACCAAACTCAACATGACCAACTTTCTCTCCTTGGAGGATAGCTATCCCTGTTCAAGGAAGAGGTGGGTACACCTGGGAGTGCTCCCCTAACTCGTGTCTGTCTACCCACTGCCTGATTTAGAGACTGAGTCCTCCAGCACTAGAGGGGATTGGGGAAAAGCAGAGCAGAAGAATCCAGGGAGCCTTGAACTGCAGCACTCACTCCTGATGGCCCGTGTTGCTGCAATAGCCCCTCCCTGCCTGCTCTGCACCCTCTCCCTGCTGGAATTCACTCTGCCATGTCTCTGAGAGCGAGGTCTTCACTGTACCCCCCTCTACTCCTCCCATCATAAGTGGAGTCATGCTTCGCCAGGCCTGGCACCCTGACCCCTGCAGAAGATTCTCCTGTGATCATCATAAACCATGCAGCTTCTCGGCCCCCTTTCCCCAGACTCACTGACTCAATCACAGTTCCCAGGGGTGGGGTCTGAAGCTTTCCACTTCTAGAATGCACTGTAGATGCTTCTCACACAAGGTAAAGTGTAGGAATATTTATTACAGAAGAAGGGTCAATATCCACGGTCTGTTAAAGACACTTCATGAAAAATATGTCTCCAACTTTATCTCTGACTACTCCATGACCAACACCTCCAGCCACCCCAACATGCATACAGTGTCCACCGGGTATTGGTTCCAGGAACCTTTCCCCCATATCAAAATTGTAGATGCTCAAGTCCCTAATAGAAAATGGCCTAGTATTTGCATATAACCTATGTACATCCTCCCCTACACTTTGTCATCTATAGATTCCTTATAATACCTAATACAATGGAAATGCTATATAAATAGTTGTTATATTGTATTTAGGGAATATGACAAGAAAAAAGTCTGTACACGTTCATCACAGACATCCATTTTTTTTTTTCCCAAATACTCTCAGTCCACTGTTGGTTGAACACATGGATACAGAGGGCCAAATGTACTCACATCTCTCCAAATATAGCAAATCTCTCCAAATATGCAGGTTCCTACCTCAAGGTCCTGCTCATGCTATTCCCCTCCCTGGAACACCCCGTCTCCACCTAGGCCCTACTCTTTCATCCAAGCTCACTTAGGTTAAAACTTTCTTGCCTATGAATGGGTATTTTGAGTATCCTCTGAGGCAAGACTCTGTGCCCTCAGGTTTACTACAAAGGACAACACAGGTTCCAGCTGAGTAAGAAGATAAGGTATTGTACATCAGCAATCACGATAAGAGCTAGAATATAAAAGAAACAAAAGTGTGGGAGAAGGGAGGGGCACCAGGCAATCAGAGAAGGCCTTGTAGGAATCGGCATTTTCTGTGAAGCCTACTTGCAGCGTGGCTGGGACTGGAGAGGACGGAGGTGAAGACCAGGCAAAGGGCAGGATTTGAGCCACCGCACAGAAGGAGGAAAGGGCAGAGAATATCTAGAAAATGACAAGTGGCACAGTTTGTCTTAGCTCAGGGGTAGAGTTTGTGCAGAAATAAGAGAGGTTAGGCTAAAATACAGACTGACGTGTCCTTCGTTCTCTCCCTCCTCTGAACCAATGCAGCCAGACCGCTTAGCACACATGGCTATGTATTTCTTTGAATTGCTCTTCATATGATTTTAAAAGCAAACATCTTTCTCATCATCAAATATTTGCATTGGAGAAAGTTTGGAAAATACAAAAAAAGTAGTAAAATTTAAAAGTTACTCATAAATCTACGGAGTATAAATAGCCACAGTTGGCATTTTGATTAATTCTTAAATCCTTTCTCCCCCCTCCATGTCATATTTTTTCCCTTATAAAGGTGAATAAGGCTGCATATAATTTTGTATCCTATTTTTTTCACTTAGTAGAGCATAATGAGCATAACCCCACACCACTGAATACTCTTTGAAAACGTGGTTGCTAATGGCTGCGTAATATTCCAACATATGTATATTCAAGCCTGTATCTAACCTAGTGTTTCCCAACTGTAATTCTATGGGGTGTTAATAAAAGACTAATTAACAGGTTAAACCAAGTTAACACAGTTTTTTTAAAAAAATATGGATTCTGTAAGTCTTTGAAGAGTTCCAGCATGGATTTTGACTCTTCAAAATGGGGTTCTAGCAGGTAGTCATTTCCGAATGTATTTATTGATTCTGGATTCTTTTTTTAAACAAGCATCTCATGGGGCTCATTTTCTGCAAATGTTTGGAAAACACTGGTTTAACCCTTCTGCTATTGTAGGTCATTTAGATTGCTCCCAGTTTTTCACTGTTATAAATAGTACTTTGATAATGATCTTTGTAGATAAAATTTAGGCTGCAGTTCTCATTATTTCTTTATAATAGATTCCTGGAAGTATAATTGCGGGGTCAAAGTGTACGACTTTTTTATTTCATGTTTTTGGGTTTGTTTGGGTTTTTTTCATGCTTATACTCCCTCTCTCTCTCTCACTCTCTCTCTTTCTCTCTCACTTGGTTACAAGTCTCTTGAGCTCCGTAATTATGCTATGTATTTTTTGCATCTCCCTAGTGTATATAGTCTTGTGCCCTTTACTTAGAAATTCCTTAGTAAACGTCTGATGATGGTGATAATGATGGTAAGGAAGAAGAAATATCAGGAGAAAGGATAGGTTCAGAGCAGGAAGGAATTGCATCTTTCAATAGAAAGGAGCAGTATAAAATAGTCCTTAAATGCAGGTTATTTTACATCAGACAGCCTCAGTTCACAGTGTGCCACTCGCCCTCTGGGTGACCTTGGTCAAATTGCTGTGCTAATAATACCTAACTCAGAGGTTTGCAGCCAGCACTAAATGAGAAAATATGTGTAAAACTTATAGCACATGCCTGGCACATATAAGCATTGAATAAATATGGCTGTTACTAATATTATTATTACTATTATTAGCTGATTTCTGAAGTTCACAGGAAAGGTGCCCATTTCTTTAAGAAGTTGAAAGTGTATGCAGGTTATACAGGACCAGAGCAAACAGCAGCTGACTCGAGCAAAGCGTGCCCTGGAAGAGCCATCTGGGAGCCATGGCTAGGGGAACGGGCGAGCTCTGCTGGAGATGATGGCTACGACGGCAGCAAAGGTGAGCCAGTGGGGAGGATGGAACTTGGCCAAGGCAACCAGGGGCTGCATTAAAGATAAAAAATCCAATCTGTTTTGGCACAGTAAAGACTAACATTTTCATTCTGAACTCCTCTCCCACCGGAAAACTCCATTCTGATCCCATTTTCCATTCCAGAGATAATCAACCATCTCCCCCTGGGCACAGTGTGGTGGCCATCAGCCTGGCTCTTACCTTTCGGGTCCCTGTCACTGCCTAATTGACAGCAGGCCCTTCAAGCTGGCAGCCCCACAGAGACACTGACGAGAGTAACTCTGAAGCCTGGCATCTCCCTGGAACTTCTTATTTACTGCTCTTTTTCAACGAAAGATTCGTCCCTGTGTTGTTGAGGCCACTACCACCTTTTACTGGATTTCCTGGGTGTACCCAACCAAGAACCACAGGTTTAATCATTTGGCTGCATCTCTGAACCTGAAAGGAGCCATAGCTCGACACTGAAGTGAGCCCAGACTAGTGGGAACTGACGGAGCAGCCTGGGTCCCAGCCCTCCTTCTGAGCCCCTCTCTCCTCCTGTTCCTCCCCATCTTCTCAGCTGCTGAGAGTTAACAAGTGCTAAAAGCCCTTAGATCTATTTAGAGGGAAGGCCAATTTACTGTGATTAAATGCAAGGTAGCGTTCAATTAGTGGAAGATAAACACAACATATCAACCCACTACGATAATTTTTAAATCAAAAGTTAGAGCACACATAGGCAGCTGCGATAATAATTTACTAATTTAATGATGATGGAGCCTTTTAAGATCTTGCCATTCTCTCAGAGTGCGTATGAAGGACACCCCTAATGTTAATTAGAGCTCGCTTCATTAACAACTTAACCAAAAGACCACACTTTGTGAAATTATTTGGGAGCCTATAAGGAATGAGAGTTGATGGAAGGAAATTACCATGAGTGTCTTTCCTATCAGTTAATGAAGGGTAAGATGTGTAAATCATTAGCAAGGGCCATATGGTGACAGTCAGTAAAAGAAAGGAGAATTTGGAGTGTACGTATGGGAGGAGGAGACATGGCTATGAATAATGTGTAAGGCACTTTCCTCTTCATATATGTGCCTCTCATGGCAGCAAAGACAACACTCTGCCATTGCAAACTTCAGGACAGGTTTGTTTGGCAGACAGCTGTTGCTTACACCTCTGGGTTCTGCCTGACAGCATCAGAGGCACCGCCAGCAGAGCGTTAAAGCTTCAGCAGACAGTAGGTACTTAGGAACTCTTGGGCCTGTGCTCCAACTGGAGGGATGCTTCTCAGATTCAGCACAATTCTTTTTGTCCCTGACATCCAGTTCCTTGGAAGATGCGTGTACTGGTCTACAACCATCAAAATTGATGGGATTCTAGAGGTCAGGAGCCCCTGACAGCCTGGTACAGCAGTCCCCAAAGATTCCTGCTCAAAGGAATCAACTGGGGATCTTTCAAAAATACTAATTTCTGGCTCTCACCCTCTGACATTGGATCTTTGTGGGGTATGATCTGAGCATTGAGACTTAAAAGCTCCCTTTGTCTGGGTGATTCCAACATGTGGCAAAATTTGAGAATCACTAATCCAAACCCAAGTCCAAGGTCTAAGGTGAATGAAACGCTCTGAACATTGTAGCATATGCTGGAATCTGGGCAGAGCCTGTGCCTGGCAAGGCTGCTGACCATTGAGGGCGGGGATAGAAGGAAAAATGACTTCAGAATTAACAGACTTGGGTTTGAATCCCACCACCACCACCACCACTACCTTCGGGTTGTTATCCTCTCTGAGTTTTCTGTTCCATAAAATGGAGGTAAATAAAATAATATAGAAATAAAATAATATGGAATACAATATACAATCAGTGGAAGAATGGTTTATCTAGCTAATGGGTATTAACTATAAACGAAAAAGGATCATGAGGCAATCACTACCCAGTGCTTGTTTGAAGTTGCTAAAGAAACTGTGAGCATTTCGTGCAAGTGCCTTCACTAACCCCAGAATGCTACAGGTAACAACAGCACTTTATTGTGTATCAACCATTAACCAGGCACTGTTCTGGGCACTTTATCAACACTTCCTGGGTTGCTGGCTAGTGGATATGTCAGTAAAGATTTTCTAACAAGGGATGGAGCACAAAGTATTTGTTCAAAAGAAATTTCACTAATCCAAAGCACGTTTCTCTGTTCTATGGTTGCAGCCCACGGGTGTTGAGAATCCCTGAATCCCATGGAAAGAAGACTGAACTCAGTAAAGACCTGGTTACAAGATTCAGGTCTGCCATCCCCCAAACTGACCAACTGTGGGTACGTCTCTGAACCATTCTGAATCTCAGTTTCCTCATCATATAAGGTATCAATAACAACAGCTACCTCACTGAGTATAAAGCATGAAATGAGACGGTCCATCTAAAAGTGTAGACCATGGTGCCAGGTACACTGCAATAATTCAATCAACAGTTTTCTGAATTATACATTCTAAACAGCAGAGGAAGGAAACATGGCATGAGATATTTATAGGTGGGAGCCAGGGAGACAGGGCTCCTGGATTCCAAGATGACACAGAAACTTCTGTGAAATGCACTATCTCATTGCCCAGCAAACACCAGGTCTAATGAGCTCTTGAAATAGTCCTCTTCTTGCCCCCAGACATATTCATACACCTGAGGGCACTTTGTTCCAAGCAGGCCCCTCAGGTGGAGCTGAGAAAACCAGAAGGCCTGGAGAGCAGCCTTTGCCATCCCGCAGGCATAATGGCTTGGCACCTCAATTACAGCATGGCCTGAGAAAAGCTGAGCCCAAACCCCTGCTCAGCACCAATCCTTTCTGCAGAAACAACCAGCCCCCCTAACTAGGAAAATCAATGGCTCTTTCTCCCCTCCGATATCTAAATAGCTATTTGAATGTGTTCTATAACAGGAGGAGCTATTGAATAAAAGGTCAGGGCTGATTTGAAGCTGGTCTTTATACCAGCAATTGCTTTTAAAGATGCAATTCTCCCAACTCTGAGCCCCTGAAGATAAAAAAAAAAAAAATTATATAAATGTACAAATGACTTTATGACTTTGATTATACATCTTCTGAGGAAATATCCATAAGAACTGTTAAGGAAGACTAAAGATATTATGATAAAGAAGACTCTTTGAAATTCTGCTTTAAAAAAAAATGTATGTGATGAGATATGAATGTAGCCAAAGCCTTGATAAAAGTCATGTCATCCTTTTGCCATAGAACTGCTGAGGCTTAAAAGGGACCACGGGCCTGGAGATCTTTGCTGCCTTTAAAGTCTGGCTTATTAACATGCATTAGAGTCTTCCTAAAGATTGGTCTGGCCAAAGGTTATCAACAGAAACTTAATTTAATGAGCCCAGAACACAAGGAGAGGAGCCCTGCAAAGCCAACGCTGAGAGGAATTTGGGGCAAGGGCATTTCATTTTCTGAAGAGGAGAAACAAAGATAAACTCATTAAAGCAGAGGGCACTCCATCATTGGTTTTTATTCTCAGAACGCCACTCTCCCAGTACGGGGGCCACTTGCTCATGGACTAGAGACAAAAACTCACCCCCCGCCCCCCAGAGTAGAACCTGATGATAACAAAGGCTTCTGAGAGTAGAGAAGAGCTACAGGAAAGTCTGGCTCATGACCACCAGCAGTGCTGAGATGTGACAGCTGACGTGCACTGGCAACCAACAGGCTTCTCGGGGCCGAGGCAGTGCTTTTTGAGATTTAGCTCGTGGTCGATCTAGGCACATTTCTTCTATCATGGTTGTGCAGAGGCTAGGAAGAATTTTGGAAATCCTGAGGACAGAGAAAGCTGCTCAAAGAAATGTTGCAAATGCTTCCCAGTCATGAGAATGAACTCTTGCAAGGCTGGAAGATGAGGGGTCACAGACTGACATGCCTACAGGAGGCAGGCAAATAATGTTAAGTTAGTGAATCAAGCCAGCAGTGAGACAGTAGGGCATGCTGGGACAAGATCGTGGCCCCTTCCGAAGGGAACATCAGACCCTCAGCTCTGGTGAATGGATGCCCCACTGGTAGGGTGACATGTCACCAGAACTGATTGTTCAAGTGAAGCTGGAAACTGGAATTTTTAGACAAAATTTCCTAATTTAAAGTTTTGGCAGGTAGTTTTTTGTGCTTGTTTTTGGTTTTGTTTTTAACATTTTGCCATTGTATTAGTTTGTTTCTGTTGCTTATAACAGAATATCTGAAATGGAGTAGTTTATAAAGAAACAAAATTTATTTTCTACAATTTGGAGGATGGGAAGTCCAAGGTCCAGGAAGCACATCTGATGAGGGCCTTCTCTTGCTGGGAACTCTCCACAAGGCTGCATGGTGAGCAGGGTATCACATGGCAAGAATGCACTAGGCAAGACAGAACTAACTTGCTCACTCACTTTCCTTATAAAGCTACCAGAGTCACAACCACTACTCCATGAATGGGTCAACTCACTCATGAAGGTGCAGTCCTCACAATCTAATCACCTCTAAAAGGCTCCACCTTTCAATGACCATAATAGGATTTCCTGCCCTCTTAACACTGTTACAGTGGAGATCAAGTTTCCAATACATGAACTTTTGGGGGACACATTTAACCCACAGCAGTAGCCAAAGCAAAACATGTGTATGGGGTGGATATAGCCTAAAGCCTGTCAGTTGGGGGCATCTGACTAGAGTATCATATGATATTGCTTAGCATGTGCTAGTACTGGAAGTCAGAGGGAAAAGTTCCAGTTACAATGCTGAACGATTTACATTACATGCATTTATTCCTGGAAGAATGTATCTTCCAACTAGGGCTGTTGTGAATGGCCATGCGTGCTGTGTATTGCACAACTCCAGGGGGCACATTTCTAACAAATACTATATAAATGTCATTTCTTGAAGTTGCAGAGTATGAACCTGCACAGCCATACCCAGCAGCCCTGGTTGTGAAACACTTTCAGTCCTTCATTTCAGTGGATTCCTGAGGGACAGAGAATAAACCCATTCAAATCCCAATCCTTTGATTCAGATAGGCCAGCACACTCATTCTTGGGTCTCAAATGAACTTTCATCAGAATTGATTACAAATAGCTCCTTGGCATTATAACAATACCCAGAAAGAGCTGAATTTTTATCTCACTTTGCTGGCCACAGATCAGGATGATCCCCAAAGCTTAATGGGCGTGGAGCCAGTGGACCGTACTTTGGAGTGACTCAGCCTAAGTACGTTCAAGTATGTAATTTAAAAAAAAGGAAAGAAATGGAAAAATATAAGTTATTTAAGTTCCAGTGGCTTAGTTTGTGGTAAGTTTATGAAAATTGCCATGCAGGAATAATTGTTGGACTGTATATTCTGTATTAGATTGATGTAACAATGAAACTATTTGTGTCCTCTCTAGGTATAAAGTTATGTCTCAAATGACCCAGATGCTTCAAAGGCAATGATGACACTGGCTAGTCCCTAGAGCAGTAAGTCACTTGCACAACTTACCTTATGACAAAGGAGAGAAAGGAAACACCAGAAATTGTTGCAATAAAGCTTTCTTAGCATCTTAATTAAAACAAACAAACAAACAAAAATGCTTATTTTCCTTGGAAACTCCAAGGAAACTCCAAGCAGCAGAAATATGTGGCTGCAGAAAGTATCTTCAAGGAGAAGAAATACAAGAATGTGCTAGTGAATGTGATGAGCTGTATTTCAGAGGCTCAGAAAATATATAACCACTAATTCCCATAAATATTTAATAATAAGCCAGATATATAAAGACAAAGGAGTTACAAACACATTTGCAACACAGTATTAAAAATGTATCATAAACATTTGTTGACTAAAACGATATTCCAATTTACATAATCCCTCAAAGACAAAGTTTCATTTCTGATAACAAACAGTGACATTACCCAAGGGAGGGGGTGAAAAAGAAGGTTGTTCTCTCAGCTGACCCTGCACGACTGGTTTTGGTGGCAGTGGCACTATATGACAGCTCTCTGGCCTGCCGGGTTACTGAAGTGGACCTTACTCCTCATTCATGACACAGGGCTGTCCTAAAATGAGTCCAATCTGATGTTAGTTTCTAGAATGCAAGGGAAACAAACAAACTGTGACACGCATCTCCTTGGTTAAGACTGGGTCAGCCTACAAAAAAAAAATTGAGTTTCAAAGTGCAAATGGCTATATCTGACTTGTTCAATGCTTTACATGAAGGAAAAAAATGAACTGCCACAGACAAAGAGGCATCAGATCAGTACAGTGCAAGAGCATAATAAACATCTTCATGAAAAGTTAAAACGGCTGCCTCATTTGTCTGCAGCACGAGGCAGGCAGCACGCAGAGGGTGCTTCTAACTTCCTTTCCAAATCAGGGGCAATTTGCCGCCTTCAACATAAAGAAAGAAGAAGAGAGGAGGCCTGTCTGGTCAATGATTTATTCATGGAGCCAAGAAAATGCTTCCCCTCTAAAATGATATTTTTCCTGGGTTCTAACCCTTCAATCTTCCTCCAGCCTGGGAATATATGCTTCTCTCCTCCGTGTATTTGTCAGCGGTTTCCATTATTACATGACACACCGTTCACCTCAATCTGCAGCCCTGAGACCTCAGTGGGGTTGCCCCCGCTCCGCTCGGAGGATCTTGCCAGTCTCCAACTCAGAATTGAGGCTTTGTCTCGCCTGAATCGCTGAGCAGTCTCCCCCACCCCCGCAGTGAGGCCTTCCTCCCACCCAGGAAGAGGATGTGGGCAGAGCCATGGGAAGCGGTAGCGTCTGCACTTGGTAATGTCCACGGTTTGTACACAAATGACTTTTAAGAGGCAAACAGAGAGATGGGTGGATGGGCAAGTGGCTCAACAGATAACCTATTTCTGGGCAGAGACAAAATCTCAGCCTGTGCTCCAAGTTGCCTCAGGCTTTAGAATTATAATCCTAGGCACATGCAGCTTCGTGGAATGGGGATATATAGGAGACTTCAAACTAAGATCCCTGGGTATGGGTTAACCCAAGTGTCAAGGACTGTGTATGAATCAAGGGTTGATGCCTTCATAGAAAAGCAAGAAGCTAGGTGTGAATGAGTTCTCAGCAATATACAAACAACATCATGAGACACAATCTGACCCAATCAGGAGTGAAACAGCAGTCTGGAACTGAGAGACGTAGCCATGATCTTACTTCTCTGGTGATTCTGAGAGAGAAACACATGTCATGCAATAGCACTTATTTGCAGAATCATTCCTTTAGGTCACTGCTCAGTTGTCTCTCATTCCCGCCCACAATTCTGACTGGTTGTGTACCAGAACTCAACTGAGATATCACCTTCTTGAAGAAGGCTTTCCTCTCCACATTTTGAAGGCAGAACCAAGGCTCACTCAGCTCTGCATGCCCAGCACCTCGCACAGCGCCTGACATGTAGCATGCAAGCAATAACCCTTTGCTAATTCTGTGGTTAAATGGAATTTCATTCTGATTTCCATTTTCCTTCCCCTGCCCACCATGGCAATCTGGGCATTTCTTTACCTTGGAGAGTCTCGTCTCTGGTCCTCTGCCATTCCCTTTTCTGGCACTTTCCTTAAAAAAAGAAAATTATTCATTTTTATCATTTGTCACTTTATCTTCCTGTCCTTCTTTTCTCCTTTTTCAGCTTGGCCTTGAGTCTGCCAGTGACTCCCATGAGTGTTTCCTAACAAAGGGTCCACGGAATTTTCCTGAAGAAAGAATATTTTCAGCTCTTTGACATCCCTTGGGATCCGCAAAGAGAGGACAGGGCATGAAGCAATGGAACCTCTCAGTGGGGTGGGAGGAAGGAGAAAGGCGGTGGTGCCATCTGTGCTCCCTGACAGAACAGGGACTTGCATAGAGACTGGGGACCCTGTGGGAACAACCAGCTTTGAGTTTCACCAGACAACACTGCAGCAGGTGCAAAAGACATCCATGCCCACAAGTTAGGGATTCCCTCACTTAGCATAACAGGTAGATATAGGCGGCTAACTCTACTTTAATGAATCTATTTTATTCTTACTCAATAGAATCCAACAAAAAAAACCATGTATTTTTCACTCTTAGAAAAGGATTCTCTTACTAAGTCCCAGAGTCAGGAAATGAATAGAATCGTCCAGTGGCAGACTCCATTAGTAACATCTCAATGCTTTCTAAACATAGTCCTCCCAGAGATGCCAGATTCAGCAATTCTGAGATGTGCCCATGAAGCCTGTGATATTAATCAAATTCATGAGTAAGGCTGAGGCCAGAATGCTTAAGGCCAATGCGTCCTAGCATGCTTTTCCCCCATTACAGGGGGAAAGCAAGCCCCAGTGTAATGTGACATCATCAATCTAAGTAGGCAAGTGGAATAGATTTCCCGATTACCAGGTTAAGCGATGCATCAAACAGGACTGAGCCTGGTCATTGCTAATCATTTAAATTTGAGAAGACTGGGCTCAGTGACATTATCAGGCCCACATTAAAGAGTGACTTCCCTCTGCTATCAGGGATGTATTGGTGTCCCCTCCAGGATTTATTACTCTGAGATGATGCGGGATGGGCTGAGGCAGCAACTACCTGTGGCACCAGCTCCCTATCCCTCATCCCCACAACCCCTCTCTGGTTGGCCTTAGGGCCTGGGGCCTCTGATCTCTCCTCTTTTCTGGGGCTCTTCAGTGGCCAAGTCTAACAGCAGACTGAAGAGCAAGCATCTAGAAATGAGTTTAGTTAGAACACTCATTACATCATCATTAAATCCTCAACCAGCTTCTCTATACTCTGATTTTCATTCTGGGAAAACACAATGTTTTATCATACTCCAGACTACACCAGCCATCTGAGTCCTAAGATGGTTTTTGCCCAGAATGTCCATGTTTCAAACTCATCCTGAGTCTATTTCGTTTGTTCTACTGTGCGGATCAGGTATGTAAATTTAGAATAAAATCCTCAAGTGATTCTGAATCTCGTACATCATTAATAATCATTGGTTTACAGGGTACCCCTCATAGGAAAACTAGGGAGTAGAGCAGATATTTGAGGAATACCCACCAGCAAGATTACTAAACAAGGAATTATAAACTAGACTTGAAAAACGGGGTTAAAAAAAAAAAGAAAGAAAACAGGGTAAAGACATGGATCAGGAACAAGACCTTGGGTGTTATCATCAATACCAGTGCTTTGCAAACTTAAATGCACATGTGAATCACCTGGAGAGATCTTAATATGCAGATTCTGACTCAGTAGGTCCAGGGTAGAGCCTGAGACTTTGCATCTCTTACAAACTCCCAGTGATGGCAGTGCCACTCGTCTACAAACCACACTTTGAGTAGCTAGGACCTCTAAAAAGGGTTTTCAACCTTGACCTCACATTAGAATCACCTGGGAAGCTTTTAAAAATCCTAATGCAAGGCTTACCCACCCCAGCCCTATCAAATTAGAATCCATAGGGGTGCGGTCCAGGCATTAGTATTTTTAAAATCTCCCTAGGTGGTAAGGTCAAGGTTGGGAATCACTGATCTTTACTGATGTACAGCTCTGCTTCCTGTGGCCAAATTTAGACTCTTTCTGCTGGACAGTTCAGTGAACATTTAGTATAAAGATGCACCTTCTACCCAAACAATGCAGGCCAGGTGCTTCTGGGCAAGCTGACCCCACTCCCAGCTCAATGTACAGCTCTGCTTCCTGTGGCCAAATTTAGACTCTTTCTGCTGGACAGTTCAGTGAACATTTAGTATAAAGATGCACCTTCTACCCAAACAATGCAGGCCAGGTGCTTCTGGGCAAGCTGACCCCACTCCGAGCTCCAAATATGTGTCTGAGTGGTGCAAAGATTATTCGACTCCCGACTCTTTGCCAGTGGCTGTTGAGGAATAGGCATATGACCTAATGTGGGCCAAAGGGATGCCAGCAGAGTCCCTGAAACTAGATCTAACTGTAGATATATGTGAGCCAATAAATTTCTCATTGCTTAGTCCAGTTTGACTTGGGTGAAGCTATCTTAACTCATATCGCCACTTGGCTTATGTAGAACAAGAGGTTGGGTAATACAGAAAATCGCTCCTAACTGTGCAAAAATAGGAATGGATCTACCAAATTTGACTAAAATCTTCCCTGCTTGCCTTTAACCTGCCCTCACCTCTATTTCTTTTGCCGCTTTCCTCTCTCCATGGAAAAGACTGGGTAGGTGAAGCTAGGCTGTAACCCTGTTTCCACTCTCTCATAAGACAAGTGACCTTGGAAAAGTCCCTGCATGTATCCGAGCCATGGTTTGCTGAGACTTAGCAGAATAACAGTAACATCTGCATCACGAGGCTTTTGTGAGCATCAGATGAGATAATGGATGTGCAAGCATTCTGCAAATGTCAGCTGTGTGTGTTGTTTTGGTTGTTTTTTTTTTTTTTTTTTTCCATGGTTGTTGCTGCTGTTAGGAAAAACAAGCAGTGATCCCACAAGTGGAAGTTTCTTCATAGTGAGCCACTGTGTGTCTATTCACCATCCCATGGAGAATCCAGGCGAGGCTGGGTGTGCTGGTGGTGCTGGCACAGCTCCCATCTCTGAAGATGTCCCTCCGTTATCTGGGCAGTCGGGGTGGAGGGAGAGACATAAATCACACTGTTCTTTGCAGGGAGGGAGGGAAGCAGGGCAGGGGGAAGGAAAGGGAGGTTGCAATCTAAATGATTTTTAATTATTTTCTGATTCACTACATCATTGGGGGGACAGGGAAAACTCTTAAGACTTAAGACACAGTGATCTAATGTCATTGATTTTCACATATATTTTACGAGTGATGAAATATGATGAAGCTGGGAGAGAAAAGCTTTTCAAACAGGATAAGACTAGAGAATATCCAAGCCCGTTTATAAAAGGAAGTCAAGTTGTGGGCTCAGGGTGTGCAAAAGTCAGAGTTCGAGATACTCCCAGGTGGGCTGGGCCTTAAGGCTTCCTGGATCCTCAAACCTAGTATGAGAGTGTCCTCTACCACTAACGCCACCAAAAGGTCTCACTCTCAATTATAAATGTAGGCAAAACTTGGTCTGTCTCCTAACACATAAGCTTTTCTTTATCATTCTCATCACATCCTCAGTTTCTAGCATAGGGCATGGCACACAGTAGGCACTCAATATATTTCAGATGAATAAAATCCAAGTACCTAGCACTGCACTGGGTGCTTCAGGGATAAAGGAGCATGGCCTTCTTACTACCTTCCTTGAGGGTATAATTATTTGGAGACCTATGTGCAAAAATAATTTAATAAGAAACAAATAGACAATGGTGCAAAATCATGCGATCAGGTACCAAAGAGCCACGACGAACAGCGAGGTACTAGCAGTGACTGAGCAAGGAAAGAGTGAGTACTGGCTAAAGTTATATAGGACGACATTCCAAATGGAGTAGAATGTATGCTTCATACTCCAGGGCCCAGCATGTGGCCTTGAGCAATTATGAAGTCTTTAAACATTCAGTCACGTGGCTTTATTTCTAATCAATAAGGTTTTCATTTTTTCCAAAGGCTAAAGTAAGTAAACTTCAATCAACTCACCTAAAGTATGAATTATTAATAGTGTTGAAATGCATATAGTGAGGTGCATCATGAAAGAGTGTGCATTGTTTTCCAGCTTTGGACTTAGGATAAAGGTGGCACAGCTGGAAAGGTAGTGGAACAAGAGAGGCCAGACATCCTCATGAGTGGGATGTGGTGGAAAGAATATCAACACTGATGGGCCATGCTGGGGGGCTCCCTCTCTAGAATTAGTCCAGGCATAAGCTCGATGCAGGCACAAAGAGATTGGAAGGAGAGGACATCTCCATCCATCACAAGTTTCACATCGTTCACATTGTTCTGCCATCTTCTCCTCCCCACCATACCATTGCCAAAGACCCAGGAAGAAACATATTTAAAATCATAATAATGTCAGAAACAACACTGACATTTATGTGAGCACCTTTCGTTCCCAATAATCAATGAATGATTTAATTCTTATATTCTGACAACAACTTTAAGAGTACCTGGCCCTTGTTATACTGACAGAGAATCCAAGAAACACAAAGCTTCAGTAACTTGCTCAGAGTCATATAGTTAGCAAGTAGTAGAATCAGGATTGGAACCCAGATCCATCTCACTCCAGAGACAATGCTCTTAGCCAGGATGCTACTGTCCTCTCCTGTTGTGTTATCAAACTAGGATCTTTGTAAAAAACAGAGGACAAGGCACTGCTGTTTTAAGTTCCCCTTTGAAACAGAGAGCAGTCCGGGTACAGATGGAAGCTCTTTTTTCTTCTTCTTTAGGGCCAAGGGACTCTCTCCAGTGATCTGGGATCCTGTGGTCTGCATGGTAACCATAGGTGAACTAGTTTTCAAAAGATAACCAGAGTTTCAATGAGCAGTGAGTTAAGCTTGGAGTCCTGGAGTTCTTGACACAGTGATTCAAGGGTGAAAGAAAGATGACAATCACTTTAGATAATCCAACAGGCCAAGAGAATGATTGGATACCTCCAGTAAAAGAAAGAGAATTCAGAGCTCACCAAATCTGCACAGTAGGGAGACTACTATCATGACTCCTTTCATAAAATTAGGGAGTTCACACAAAAAAGCCTTTTCTGTGACTGGAGAGACTGAACGTGTGCATTACTTCCAGGCAATAAAGGTTAGAAGAAGTTAATACAGGATTTTGAAAGCATGAATGATGTGTTGAAATGACTATTTTAGGAAAATGAACCTGTGTATAAAAAGTGAAATAAACTAAGGAAGGAAGAGGCTAGAGTCAATGCTTTGGGGACTCAGTAGACTTTTGCTAAAGTAACAACCTGTTAAAAGGTTATTATAATGCAAGAAATGTTGAAAATGATGATTGACCATTTGGAGTGATCATTGAAACCTTTTCAGTGGATATGAGAATGAGATAAAAAGAAGCTTTACTGTAAGGTGTATGGCTTAGATTACTTACAGAAAACTGGTATCACCAATAACAAGTGGCAAAATAAAGACAGATACCTAGTTAGGAGAAAAGTTAACAACAATAATGGCTACTATTTATTGAAATATCACTATATCCTAGTCACTGTATCAATCACTCTACAGACCCTATCTAATTAAGTCTTCACAAATATTCTGTGCTATAGGCATTATTATTCTCTTGTATGGTCAAGGAAACAAGGCTTAGGTTAAATCATTTGCCTAAAGTCACGTAGGTGGTATCTGATGGAGCCATAACAATGAGCTCAGTTTTAAACATGTTTACATGAAACATAACAAAAGAAATGTTGGAAGACAATTTGGAAAATGGAGTGGAAAGAAAATCAACAGGAGGTATCATTGCAGTGACCTTGGAACCTGAAAGCCACATGGCTAACAAACGTGGCACCAAGAGCTGCTGCTTTACAGGACACCAAGTGACAGTGTTAGACTGGAGAGGCAAATTAGGAAGCATTTTTTATAGACCAGAACCAGGAAAAGATGATTTCTCAAAGACAGTAAATACCAAAAAATGGTGGAATAGAAGGCTATGTGATAGGATTTTGTGAATTCCCACAAATCAAAAAAAAATTGGCCATTATGATTGCTATTGTATAAAACACACACAAACATATACACACCACACACACAGAAAACAACTGTTGGCAAGGATGTAGAGAAACTGGAACCCTTGTACACTGCTGGTGGGACTGCAAAATGGTGCAGCTGTGGACCTGAATGGACCTGAACCCCTTCCCCCACCCTTAAAAATTAACTGGCTAGCTTTTCTGCTTCTGTAATTAGCTTGCGCAAGGTTTTACAAGCCCCTGCAGGTGGGACTTTCTGGTAAGGGCAGATAAAGGACTTTCCAAACCTCCCAAAGTTCACCCAGTTCCAGGAAGGGCCTAACCACACAAGGGATGGGCTGTTGGGCAATTCCCCAGTTCCTCGTCTGTATACCACCCCACTGAAAACCACCAATGAATTTAAAAGTCACCTCAGGTAACCAATAAGCTGTGTACAACTCATCCTGTTGCCAAAGTCTGCCTACCAAACTGTATAAAAAGTGCTTGTGTTAAGAGCTCAGGGCCGCTTCTGTTCTGAAGATGGAGCGACCCTAGCATGCTGGAATAAAAACCTCTTGCTTGATTGCAGCGATCTCTGTCTCCTGGTCTTTGCAAGATGAATCTTCCCAAC